>NW_026608038.1:45000-92670 GCF_029499605.1 Hyla sarda | reverse complement strand
TTTCATGCCCATGAACCTCCCTGTGCGTCGTCGTCAAGGCAACGTCACTAGTCTGGGACCGGCCCCGAGCGGAGAAGAGGGGGCCCCCCGGTGAAAATGCACAACCCGGAACGACTAACCCTCCCCACCGGACGGTCCCTGCAGCATAGATGGCCCGGACCAGCTCACCCTAACTTCCCACCAAGGGGAGTAGAAAACTAAAGGGGGGGGGGGGGGGGGTCTGGATGATGACGAAGGCCACAGTGGTCTTCAACCTGCGGACCTCCAGATGTTTCAAAACTAGTTTTGCAACATCTGGAGGTCTGCAGGTTGAAGACCACTGAGGGGATTGACAGGTGGTGATGATGGGGGGGGGGGGGGAATAATGAAGGGGGTGATAATGACGAGGGGTCTGGATGATGACGGGGCGATAATGACGGGGCGATAATGACGGGGCGATAATGACGGGGCGATAATGACGGGGCGATAATGACGGGCGATAATGACGGGGCGATAATGACGGGGCGATAATGACGGGGCGATAATGACGGGGCGATAATGACGGGGCGATAATGACGGGGCGATAATGACGGGGCGATAATGACGGGGCGATAATGACGGGGCGATAATGACGGGGCGATAATGACGGGGCGATAATGACGGGGCGATAATGACAGGGCGATAATGACAGGGCGATAATGACAGGGCGATAATGACGGGGGTGTCTGGATGACGGGGCGATAATGACGGGGGGTCTGGATGACGGGGCGATAATGACGGGGGTGATAATGACGAGGGGTCTGGATGATGACAGGGGTCTGGATGATGACAATGACGGGGTGATAATGACGGGGCGATAATGACGGGGGGGTCTGGATGACGGGGCGATAATGACGGGGGTGATAATGACGAGGGGTCTGGATGATGACAGGGGTCTGGATGATGACAATGACGGGGCGATAATGACGGGGCGATAATGACGGGGCGATAATGACGGGGGGGTCTGGATGACGGGGCGATAATGACGGGGGTGATAATGACGAGGGGTCTGGATGATGACAATGACGGGGCGATAATGACGGGGCGATAATGACGGGGGGGTCTGGATGACGGGGCGATAATGACGGGGCGATAATGACGGGGCGATAATGACGGGGCGATAATGACGGGGCGATAATGACGGGGCGATAATGACGGGGGGTCTGGATGACGGGGCGATAATGACGGGGGTGATAATGACGAGGGGTCTGGATGATGACAGGGGTCTGGATGATGACAATGACGGGGTGATAATGACGGGGCGATAATGACAGGGGGGTCTGGATGACGGGGCAATAATGACGGGGGTGATAATGACGGGGGTCTGGATGATGATAGGGGAGGATGATTACATGGGGAGGATGATTTATTTCCCACCCTAGGCTTATAGTTGAGTCAATGACTTTTCCTGGGTTTTTGGGGGGATATTAGGGACCTCGGCTTATATTCGAGTATATACGGTACATGGGCATGAAATTATATAAATAAGACAATCTGTCCTGCATGTGACGTGTTGTCTGATCCTGAATTGTTGTTTTGTCTGTGGATGTGTAAAGAATTCACCCTTGATCACAATTTTCACAACTAAGGCATGGGCAGCACCAGGGCTGCGGAGTCGGAGTCGGAACATTTATCTACCGACCCCACAGCCCTGGGTAGCACCCAGACCTCCATTGTGCAGCCAAATCCTGTTTATCTGGAGAGATGTCTAATTTTACAACTCTGTCCCTCAAACTGGTTGATCTCCTATATGAAATGAGGGGTGGGGGGAGGAGCTCAGGAAGACTTGTATAAGTATGTGAGAATACTGACCAATGTTTATGGATGATTTGGGCCTCCTCCTTGGAGTGGAGATGAATGGAATCCTCTTATGGTGATCATCCTATCTGTCTCGCCTTGTCCCGTTGTTCCCTGATGAGTTTCCTAGGGTATCCCCTGGATATCAACTTTCTATCCATACCCAGAAATCTTTTCTCCAGGTGCTCTGGGTCGTCCACAATCTTTTTTACCCTCAAAAACTGACTGTATGGCAAGGAACGGGCTAACCTTTAAGGATGTAAACTGCTATAGTGTAGCAGACGGTTTCTGTCCGTATCCTTCACATACAGATCAGTTTTGAGACGATCACCTGACACATAGACCCAGGTATCCAAAAATTGTATACCCTCCTTTTATGTCCTGGTCTATGCAATGGAGAAAATTAAGAAATTCACCCAACTGTACATCATCCCCACACCAGATGGCAAAAATGTCATCTATATATCTCCACCACCTGAGCACATGGCTGAAGTGGTGGGATGTACAGACTGATGCTTCCTCTAATTCAGCCATGACCATGTTAGCATAAGTCGGGGCCATGTTTGACCCCATGGCCGTACCCTTTAATTGAATATAAAATTGATCATCACATAAAAAATAATTACATGTGAGAATAATCTCTACCGATCCCAACAAGAACTCCTTACATTCGTTAGAATAATTCCAATTTGTTAAAGCTCTGAACACAATCCAGTCCTCTTTCATGATTAATGCTTGTGTAAAGACTTGTGACGTCAAATGACGCTAATGTCGCATTTACAGGTATAATTACATCAGAAATTTTGTTTAAAAAAACAGCAGTATCCTGTAAATAGGACCGTGCCCTCGTGGCAAACGTTCTCAGTACCCTATCCACAAAAAGTGCTGCAGGATTTAGGATTGAATCCCCACCCGAAACTATCATGCATCCCGGAGGTCGCCCCATTTTTGTGTGGATTTTGGGCAAAATATAGATTACCGGGGTATACAGTATATACACAGGTTATACCAGCATGGTCCATATCACTATATACAGGAGATATATAACTTATACCAGCTGTACATATATATTATATACAGTATATACCAGCATGGTCCATATCACTATATACAGGAGATATATAACTTATACCAGCTGTACATATATATTATATACAGTATATACCAGGTTATACCAGCATGGTCCATATCACTATATATAGGAGATATATAACTTATACCAGCTGTACATATATATTATATACAGTATATACCAGGTTATACCAGCATGGTCCATATCACTATATACAGGAGATATATAACTTATACCAGCTGTACATATATATTATATACAGTATATACCCAGGTTATACCAGCATGGTCCATATCACTATATACAGGAGATATATAACTTATACCAGCTGTACATATATATTATATACAGTATATACCAGGTTATACCAGCATGGTCCATATCACTATATACAGGAGATATATAACTTATACCAGCTGTACATATATATTATATACAGTACCCAATAAGGGTAGAAGCCGCGCTCCAATAGTGATAAATAAATTGTAGGATTATTCACACATCTGTGCAGAAAAGTGACGTTTGGTCTTAACAATAAATCCTTTCTCAAGCAGTGAACTGTGTAACATATTGGATATATATAGGCCCCTGGTTACACATGAAGATGAGGGGGGGGGGGGGGGGTGCCCAATACACAAATCAAAACAATATATAAATATACCCAAAATACCGCAATCGGTCACACATATCAGTGTATAACACAAAATCGTGCCTTGTTATATGTAATACAAACACACGGTCAGCGCCATCGAAATAAATAAAATCCACTGTTGGTGCGGTGTCAGGGGCGGCGCTCACCTGCTGACAGGAACGTGCGTGTCCAATCAAATTCGTCTCCTGCTGGAACACGTTGTGTTTGTACACAAATCCAGTGCGCAGGTGCCGAAGTGTCGTATCCGGTCGCAGCCGGAAGATGTCAGTAGTCACAGGATTGCTTGACGTAAATTGTTCGCTCTCTATCGCGCATGCGCAGATATTAGATACTGGCACATCTGAGGGCAACATGTTATTATAATACTACGGCATGGCGGGTGACTATACAAATGTCCCAAAATGAGGCAGAGTACATATATGTAAAATAATCTATACAGTGACCCCCGACATACCATATATATATACAGTGACCCCCCCCGACCTACCATGGCCCCGACATACCATATATATATATACAGTGACCCCCCCGACCTACGATGGCCCCGACATACCATATATATATATACAGTGACCCCCGACCTACGATGGCCCCGACATACCATATATATACAGTGACCCCCCGACCTACGATGGCCCCGACATACCATATATATACAGTGACCCCCCCCGACCTACCATGGCCCCGACATACCATATATATATATACAGTGACCCCCCCGACCTACGATGGCCCCGACATACCATATATATATATACAGTGACCCCCCCGACCTACGATGGCCCCGACATACCATATATATATATATACAGTGACCCCCGACCTACGATGGCCCCGACATACCATATATATACAGTGACCCCCCGACCTACGATGGCCCCGACATACCATATATATACAGTGACCCCCCCGACCTACGATGGCCCCGACATACCATATATATACAGTGACCCCCGACCTACGATGGCCCCGACATACCATATATATACAGTGACCCCCCGACCTACGATGGCCCCGACATACCATATATATACAGTGACCCCCCCGACCAACGATGGCCCCGACATACCATATATATATATATACAGTGACCCCCCGACCTACGATGGCCCCGACATACCATATATATACAGTGACCCCCGACCTACCATGGCCCCGACATACCATATATATACAGTGACCCCCCCGACCTACCATGGCCCCGACATACCATATATATATATACAGTGACCCCCCGACCTACGATGGCCCCGACATACCATATATATATACAGTGACCCCCGACCTACGATGGCCCCGACATACCATATATATACAGTGACCCCCCCGACCAACGATGGCCCCGACATACCATATATATACAGTGACCCCCCCGACCTACGATGGCCCCGACATACCATATATATATATACAGTGACCCCCCCCGACCTACGATGGCCCCGACATACCATATATATACAGTGACCCCCGACCTACGATGGCCCCGACATACCATATATATACAGTGACCCCCCCGACCTACGATGGCCCCGACATACCATATATATACAGTGACCTCCCGACCTACAATGGCCCCGGCATACCATATATATATATATATATACAGTGACCCCCCCCCCCCGACCTACGATGGCCCCGACATACCATATATATATATATACAGTGACCCCCCGACCTACAATGGCCCCGGCATACCATATATATATATACAGTGACCCCCCCCCGACCTACGATGGCCCCGACATACCATATATATACAGTGACCCCCCGACCTACGATGGCCCCGACATACCATATATATACAGTGAACCCCCCAACCTATGATGGCCCCGACATACCATATATATACAGTGACCCCCCGACCTACGATGGCCCCGACATACGATATATATACAGTGACCCCCGACCTACGATGGCACCGACATACCATATATATATATATATATATATATATATATACAGTGACCCCCCGACCTACGATGGCCCCGACATACCATATATATATATACAGTGACCCCCCGACCTACGATGGCCCCGACATACCATATATATATATATATACAGTGACCCCCCCGACCTACGATGGCCCCGACATACCATATATATATACAGTGACCCCCGACCTACGATGGCCCCGACATACCATATATATATATATACAGTGACCCCCCCGACCTACGATGGCCCCGACATACCATATATATATATATACAGTGACCCCCCCGACCTACGATGGCCCCGACATACCATATATATATACAGTGACCCCCGACCTACGATGGCCCTGACATACCATATATATATATATATATATATATCCAGATAGCAAGGAGGAGCAGCACACCAGGAATGCAAAGGTGTAGCGGGTGCAAGCGGGCCCAATCGCAGCCCGGGTCACTGGCAGCAGCAGTGTAGTATAGTAGAATAAAGTGTCCCGCAGCACTCCAGTAGTGATCAAAATAGGTTTATTACCTCAAGGTAAGATACAACGTTTCGACCGTCACCACGGTCTTTTTCAAGCATAAGCAAGTGACACACTCCTCCCATATTTATATGGGGTACAATATCAAAAGGTGATTGTGCTCAATAAAGAAAAAACATGCAATACAATGGATACTGTGACAATTGTTAAGAAAAAGAACATAATGATACATGAAGAAAATGCATACTTTTGACAAGACAGTGTAATTAGTGCTGTACAGTATATACAATCTGACATACATCGCATCATGTGTAAGTGACAATTAGTGTACAGGTGTGTGAACATTAAAAAGTAATCAGGGTAACATGCCACGAGGTCAAACACTCACCCATCTGTGGTAATGGCGGCCATTCCCTGACGCCGTGTGTGCACACGGCTCTAGGGAATTCCGCAGACCTGCCGGAGTACAGCCAATCGCAAGGGGGCGTCGCGCGTTGCTAAGCAACGACTGTAGCTCGCGGTCCGCGCACACTCACTGTGCTTCCGGATGCCGCGGGCGCCATGACACTTCAGGGAAAGAAGCGTCCTGTTTGGCGCATGCGTATAGATGTGTGCAGTTGTCAATGAAGCTATGTGTAGTGCGGGCAAGGTACCCGCACTTGATCTGTCAATACATATGTAATATAATCATGTGGATAAATGTATATAAATGACTACGGAAGATGAGAAATGTGTATTGGTGTGGTGAAAACAGGAGTGTATGTAGAGAATAATAGGTGTGTGAGTGAATAACGGGAGATGGATGTGCATGAATGAATGGATCCTAAGTGTATAAGGAAAAGATGGGGAATTGCAAATAAATGAGAAAAAGAAAGAATAAGAATGTAAAGGGTGTATGGGTATACATATGTAGGTGTGAGGGTGGTGGCAAGGTGTGGCTGTGAAGGCAAGTTGTGTGGAGCAACTGTATGGTATATAGTATATACATAGGAACATGATTTTGTACATGCACGTATGTATACACATGTATCACTGTATAGCTGTGTTTGTCAGTTGATCTGGCTCACATAAAGGTGTGTATAGAGGAAAAATACAAAAAACGTAGATGAGAGCAATTTCATTCTTGGTTGGCTGCACTCGGGTGGTAAGGGTCTAGAACTGGTAGAGTGATCAGATAGATGATGGTCAGTGGTGTTTGATCGACGTGTCCCCTGATCATCACTATTTTTTTGGTTCTTGCTTTGTTTTTATGCAGATGATCAGGGGACACGTCGATCAAACACCACTGACCATCATCTATCTGATCACTCTACCAGTTCTAGACCCTTACCACCCGAGTGCAGCCAACCAAGAATGAAATTGCTCTCATCTACGTTTTTTGTATTTTTCCTCTATACACACCTTTATGTGAGCCAGATCAACTGACAAACACAGCTATACAGTGATACATGTGTATACATACGTGCATGTACAAAATCATGTTCCTATGTATATACTATATACCATACAGTTGCTCCACACAACTTGCCTTCACAGCCACACTTTGCCACCACCCTCACACCTACATATGTATACCCATACACCCTTTACATTCTTATTCTCTCTTTTTCTCATTTATTTGCAATTCCCCATTTTTTTCCTTATACACTTAGGATCCATTCATTCATGCACATCCATCTCCCGTTACTCACTCACACACCTATTATTCTCTACATACACTCCTGTTTTCACCACACCAATACACATTTCTCATCTTCCGTAGTCATTTATATACATTTATCCACATGATTATATTACATATGTATTGACAGATCAAGTGCGGGTACCTTGCCCGCACTACACATAGCTTCATTGACAACTGCACACATCTATACGCATGCGCCAAACAGGACGCTTCTTTCCCTGAAGTGTCATGGCGCCCGCGGCATCCGGAAGCACAGTGAGTGTGCGCGGACCGCGAGCTACAGTCGTTGCTTAGCAACGCGCGACGCCCCCTTGCGATTGGCTGTACTCCGGCAGGTCTGCGGAATTCCCTAGAGCCGTGTGCACACACGGCGTCAGGGAATGGCCGCCATTACCACAGATGGGTGAGTGTTTGACCTCGTGGCATGTTACCCTGATTACTTTTTAATGTCCACACACCTGTACACTAATTGTCACTTACACATGATGCGATGTATGTCAGATTGTATATACTGTACAGCACTAATTACACTGTCTTGTCAAAAGTATGCATTTTCTTCATGTATCATTATGTTCTTTTTCTTAACAATTGTCACAGTATCCATTGTATTGCATGTTTTTTCTTTATTGAGCACAATCACCTTTTGATATTGTACCCCATATAAATATGGGAGGAGTGTGTCACTTGCTTATGCTTGAAAAAGACCGTGGTGACGGTCGAAACGTTGTATCTTACCTTGAGGTAATAAACCTATTTTGTTCACTACTGGAGTGCTGCGGGACACTTTATTCTACTATACTACACTGCTGCTGCCAGTGACCCGGGCTGCGATTGGGCCCGCTTGCACCCACTACACCTTTGCATTCCTGGTGTGCTGCTCCTCCTTGCTATCTGGATATATCGAAGGGGTCTTGGAGCCTGCACCCCATATCCATCTGGACTCCTCTCCAAAGGACAAGGATGGAACATTCAACTTCTTCACATGCCTCTCCAGAGCCTCAGGTATTTGCTTATACTGAGAGTGAGATCGGCAGGATCATTGGAGCTGTGGATGAGGACGCTTCTTTCCTACATGCTCCCTCAGCCCTGGATCTCCAGAGGCAATACGAAACAGAGACTAAGAGACTATTATCTTTGAAACTTCACCTCTCTACATTAAGTGAGTACTACAAGTCCCAGCGGATCCCCAGAGGTATGCGGGTGGTCCCACCGGACAACGCATACAAAGGGGACAAGGATTTCCACACCAAGTTTGAACATATAGCTAACAAATACGCTGCCGACGTGATTATTTTGAACATTGAATTTCTTCAAAGAGACATTGCTGCTACAAGTGACAAAGTAAAGACACTGGAATCTACCTTGGAAACAATACTGTCTAGCGATGATTACACTAAATTATGTTCCAAACAATCTTCCTTCTTGGCAAAACTCAAAACAGAACAAGAAAACATCAAACGTCACAAATGGTACCGTGATGTGCAAGACTACCAAAATGGCCGCATATACAATTGGGGCGACTTGTCCACCAACACCAGGAGGACAAGACGTTTGAAGGACCAACCGGGGACCTCACGCCAGAACGCTCGTCCTACTGAACCAGCATCCAGTTCACCTACTGCCCCCCAGGATTTTTTAGGGGCACGCCAGACTCATACCAGCGACCCACCAGAAGGGGAGGTCATAAATGGAAACGATCCCTCAAGAACCAGAAGCCGGGGCGTGAGGACGACACAGTTGAAGACCAAACCACCAAAAAAATAGTGGTAAATATATCTTCTACCCCTTTATCTGATTCACAATGTTTATTACTTGCTAGGGGCTTGAACTTTTGTCCTATTAACCATACTAATTGGTTTCAGCTTGAATTGGACTTTATTCAGTTCTTCAGAAAATTGAAACTTAAAATGTGGTTTATGAACAATTCTAGTTCGTCTAATGTTGACACCAATATTAATAATGTACAATTTCGTGCCTGTAACTATGACATTAGTGTGCCCAGCAATTTTTCTCCACAGGTACACGTACCTGCCATCGATACATTTTGTACTCTTGTTAAAAATGATACTGACAAACTGCGCACCTCTGGAAGTGTTAGTGCAGCTCACAACATTTCACAGACACAATTGAGAGCAATCAATGATTTGGTCCATGATCACAGCCTGATCATAAAACCCGCTGACAAAGGGGGATCGGTTGTGATCATGGACCGCTCAAAATACATTGCTGAGGCTATGAGACAATTGGGGGATGCCTCTACATATACATTACTGAACAAAGACCCTAAATTTGACATACAAAGAAAGATCAATATAGTTTTGGTAGATGCCCTGACTATGGAGATCATTGACCGCCCTCTCTTCAATTTTTTGACTGTCCTGTGTCCTTCAACACCCATGATATATTTCCTGCCCAAGGTACATAAAGATTTGGTGAACCCTCCCGGGAGACCAATTGTCTCCGGGAGAGACTCACTCACGAGCCATATATCCGTATTTTTGGACCAAATACTGCGTCCTTATGTACACAGGGCCAAATCCTACATCCAAGACACCTCGGACTTCCTCAAAAAAATCGAACAAGTCACACTTCCAAAGAACAGTATATTGGCATCCCTAGATGTCACCAGTCTATACACCTCAATCCCACACGAGCTAGGCATTCAGACCATTCGCAGAACGATCTCTACAGATTTTTCTCCTGTGCAAACTTCATTCATTATCCAACTTCTTGAACTAGTCCTACAATGCAATTACTTTCTATTCAATGACAAATTTTACCTACAAACAGCTGGGACTGCTATGGGGACCAACGTGGCGCCCAGCTACGCCAATTTGGTCATGACAGAGATCGAGGAGGGGTCTGTCTATGTATCCCACCATGCCAGTCACGTACTGGCATGGTGGCGATACATAGATGATATCTTCCTCGTCTGGACAGGCACGGCCATTCAACTACACGAATTTCTGACATTCCTCAACAACATAAATGACCACATAAAATTCACTCTTACTCATTCTACAGAATCAGTCCAGTTCTTAGACACATTAGTCATCTCACAAAATGGTAAACTACATACTGACCTTTACACCAAGCCCACTGATAGCAACTCCATGCTACGCTATAACAGTCACCATCCTCGCCCCATGGTTAGATCCCTACCCAAAAGCCAGATGCTCAGAGCACGACGGATAGTTAGCCTTGACGAAAGGGTAGAACCTGCACTCGACAAAATGGCCAAGAATTTCATACAGAGGGGATATCCCAAATCACTGGTTGAGAGAAGTAAACAGGAGACACTTACTCTCAGACGACAGTCACTATTGCACCAGACAAAAGTAGCCCAATCCAACAAACGCATTAGTTTTGTGTCAACATACTGTGACAGATCCACAACAATTGCCAGAATTATCAAACGACACTGGCATATTCTCCGAGACAGTTTTCCACAGGTAGAGGAATTCCAAAACAACCCCATTATGGCTTACCGGCGCCCCCCGAACTTGAGAGACAAACTTGTGAAAACAGATGTCTCTACAAGTTTAGGGGGCCAACAAAGATACCTCACTGTACAAAATAAAGGCAGCTACCCATGTCGGAACTGCATTAACTGCACCCGCATGGACAAGGGCCCACATTTTAAACATCCTACCACGAACAGACAATACAGGATAAGATGGTACCTGACCTGTACATCTGAATTTGTGGTGTATGCTCTCACATGCCCTTGCCAACTGCTATATGTAGGCGAAACCACATTGGAGTTCCGAACGAGGTTCAACCAACACAGGTACTCAATCCGTAAGAAGCGCCTGGACCTACCCGTAGCTAAACACTTTACGGAATTTGGACATCATGAAAATGACCTCAGATTTACCTTGCTAGATCATGTTCCCATATCTAAAAAGGGCGGCGACCGAGTTAGCATACTCAAAAGGTGCGAACTACGTTGGATCCATGAGTTGGGCACATTACGCCCCCATGGACTTAACGTAGACTTCACTGTAACCACAGGTATCTACAAATTATCCCGATGACTTGACCTGCCAGTTGAACTTGATTGTATATATAAATTGTGACACACACACTGAGCAGTATACCAACTCATCATTCACTGTATATGAATCCTAAATGATCAACTATATACCGTGTTCTTCTTTCAACATGCTAATTATTCTTGCTTTGTTTTTATGCAGATGATCAGGGGACACGTCGATCAAACACCACTGACCATCATCTATCTGATCACTCTACCAGTTCTAGACCCTTACCACCCGAGTGCAGCCAACCAAGAATGAAATTGCTCTCATCTACGTTTTTTGTATTTTTCCTCTATACACACCTTTATGTGAGCCAGATCAACTGACAAACACAGCTATACAGTGATACATGTGTATACATACGTGCATGTACAAAATCATGTTCCTATGTATATACTATATACCATACAGTTGCTCCACACAACTTGCCTTCACAGCCACACTTTGCCACCACCCTCACACCTACATATGTATACCCATACACCCTTTACATTCTTATTCTCTCTTTTTCTCATTTATTTGCAATTCCCCATTTTTTTCCTTATACACTTAGGATCCATTCATTCATGCACATCCATCTCCCGTTACTCACTCACACACCTATTATTCTCTACATACACTCCTGTTTTCACCACACCAATACACATTTCTCATCTTCCGTAGTCATTTATATACATTTATCCACATGATTATATTACATATGTATTGACAGATCAAGTGCGGGTACCTTGCCCGCACTACACATAGCTTCATTGACAACTGCACACATCTATACGCATGCGCCAAACAGGACGCTTCTTTCCCTGAAGTGTCATGGCGCCCGCGGCATCCGGAAGCACAGTGAGTGTGCGCGGACCGCGAGCTACAGTCGTTGCTTAGCAACGCGCGACGCCCCCTTGCGATTGGCTGTACTCCGGCAGGTCTGCGGAATTCCCTAGAGCCGTGTGCACACACGGCGTCAGGGAATGGCCGCCATTACCACAGATGGGTGAGTGTTTGACCTCGTGGCATGTTACCCTGATTACTTTTTAATGTCCACACACCTGTACACTAATTGTCACTTACACATGATGCGATGTATGTCAGATTGTATATACTGTACAGCACTAATTACACTGTCTTGTCAAAAGTATGCATTTTCTTCATGTATCATTATGTTCTTTTTCTTAACAATTGTCACAGTATCCATTGTATTGCATGTTTTTTCTTTATTGAGCACAATCACCTTTTGATATTGTACCCCATATAAATATGGGAGGAGTGTGTCACTTGCTTATGCTTGAAAAAGACCGTGGTGACGGTCAAAACGTTGTATCTTACCTTGAGGTAATAAACCTATTTTGATCACTACTGGAGTGCTGCGGGACACTTTATTCTACTATATATATATATATATATATATATATATATATATATATATATATATATATATATATATATATATATATATACACACACAGTGACCCCCGACATACGATGGCCCCGACATACCATATATATATACAGTGACCCCCCGACCTACGATGGCCCCGACATACCATATATATACAGTGACCCCCCCAACCTACGATGGCCCCGACATACCATATATATACAGTGACCCCCCGACCTACGATGGCCCCGACATACCATATATATATACACTGACCCCCCGACCTACGATGGCCCTGACATACCATATATATATATATACACTGACCCCCCGACCTACGATGGCCCTGACATACCATATATACACAGTGACCCCCGATGGCCCCGACAAACCATATATACACAGTGACCCCCCGACCTATGATGGCCCCGACATACCATATATATACAGTGACCCCCTGACCTACGATGGCCCCGACATACCATATATATATAGTGACCCCCCCCAACCTACGATGGCCCCGACATACCATATATATACATTGACCCCCCGACCTACGATGGCCCCGACATACCATATATATACAGTGACCCCCGACCTACCATGGCCCCGACATACCATATATATACAGTGACCCCCGACCTACAATGGCCCCGACATACCATATATATATACAGTGACCCCCCGACCTACGATGGCCCCGACATACCATATATATACAGTGACCCCCGACCTACCATGGCCCCGACATACCATATATATATACAGTGACCCCCGACCTACAATGGCCCCGACATACCATATATATATACAGTGACCCCCCGACCTACGATGGCCCCGACATACCATATATATACAGTGACCCCCCCTGACCTACGATGGCCCCGACATACCATATATATACAGTGACCCCCCTGACCTACGATGGCCCCGACATACCATATATATACAGTGACCCCCGACCTACGATGGCCCCGACATACCATATATATACACAGTGACCCCCCCGACGTACGATGGCCCTGACATACCATATATATACAGTGACCCCCCGACCTACAATGGCCCCGACATACCATATATATACAGTGACCCCCCCGACCTACGATGGCCTCGACATACCATAAATATACAGTGACCCCCCGACGTACAATGGCCCCGACATACCATATATATATACAGTGACCCCCGACCTACGATGGCCCCGACATACCATATATATACAGTGACCCCCCGACCTACAATGGCCCCGACATACCATATATATATACAGTGACCCCCGACCTACGATGGCCCCGACATACCATATATATACAGTGACCCCCCGACCTATGATGGCCCCGACATACCATATATATATATATATACAGTGACCCCCGACCTACAATGGCCCCTACATACCATATATATATATACAGTGACCCCCGACCTACGATGGCCCCGACATACCATATATATACAGTGACCCCCCGACGTACGGTGGCCCGACATACCATATATGTATACAGTGACCTCCCGACCTACGATGGCCCCGACATACCATATATATATATATACAGTGACCCCCCCGACGTACGATGGCCCCGACATACCATATATATACAGTGACCCCCCGACCTACCATGGCCCCGACATACCATATATATACAGTGACCCCCGACCTACCATGGCCCCGACATACCATATATATACAGTGACAACCGACCTACGATGGCCCCGACATACCATATATATACAGTGACCCCCCGACCTACGATGGCCCCGACATACCATATATATATACAGTGACCCCCGACCTACGATGGCCCCGACATACCATATGTGGGAAGCCTATCAGGCTGAATTTGTGGGAGGGGCTTTGGCTATTTAACATCCATCGGCCCCTCCCTCTGGGCGTATGCTGGGTTGGCGAAATTGCGGGGGTTCTTTCGTTGCGTACGCTGGGTCAGGTGTGTGGTGGTGCAGGTAAGTGCCGGGTGACCGGCAGGTTTCTTTACTGGGGCCCTGGTCTGTTGCTATTGCTCCCCTCGTTTGGCGGGCAGGCTCCGGCACCCAGCGTGTTATGTAGGCGGCGGTCCGTCGGTGCAGCGCATGCCCGGGCTGGCCGCAGTGTACACGGTCTCTGGGTCCAGCGGCAGCTGGCGGCATGGCAAGCGCGGGGAGACGCGACCCACGTGGGTCTCCCTGTGCCGGCGTCTCACGTGCAACACGGGCTCTGAACGGGCGGAGTCACAACATGCCAGTGAGCCGACGGTATAGCTCCACGGATGGCCAGCAGGTGGCGCTGAAAAAAAAAAAATAAAAAAGTGTGTGTGTGTGTGAGGAAATGTTAGGCTTACAGAGAGTATTGGTACCATGCAGTAATAGGGGCTGGCTCATGGTGCACCGGTGTCAGGCCACGGTTCCTGACACATGCACTATCGCAGACAAGGGGCAGCTTGTAAAGTTTATAATACGATAATTCATATCACTGTGGCTTCGGTTTAGGGGGGGGGGTGGTCATGCATATCGGGGTAACGGGTCAGAAGCGTGGGGTTGGGGTAGTTTCAGGCATAGGGGGGGGGGGTAAGGGGGGGTCAGCATGTATGGGGTCAGAGGTAGTAGGTGGCGCGTAAACCATATGGTTAGTACACTGTTAGTTTCTCTTGCAGTTTAGGTGGGCTGTATCCAGTTAGGTGGTCGTTACGTTCCTGGTCATTGCAAATTCGGCTACGGTCAGTACCAACCGTACGGCGGTTGTTCATGTTATTTATTCACGTTTCACGGTGGTCATCACTTTCGCTAGCAGACGCTAGTTCACGTCATTTCAATCAAATGCTTAAATACTCCTGTTACATTAGTTAATGTTACGCACTACTGCTGTTACACATAGGCCCTGAATCACTGTATATCTGACTCGACACGTCAGATAGGGTTCAAGGCGTCATGGTTACTGTCACGCATACAGAGCATTTCGTTTACATGGGTAGTGGTCACTGCGATCTTGACTCTTCTTCAAGGGTGACCACTCGCCTGCGGTGGTTGCTGACACGTCTTCAGAGCCATCGCTAGTTAGTTAGAAACGGTGCACACTGTAATCTTGACTCGCAGTCAGGATGTGTTCACGGTTTAATAATTCATGACTATACGCGTCATGCACACATTCTCGGTCAGACACACGGTCAGGCCTCGTTTCAAACTATTCAGGTGGTACTCTGGGTCGCACTGGCACTACGGTCAGCACTCTTGGGTTCGGCCACATTTCACGGGCAGTCTGCAGCTGTAAGCTAACATTAAGTATGTATTCGGTTGTTTGCAGGGTTACAGTCGATTTGCTGTTCGTTCAGACGTCTTACTGTTGTGTTACAGTGGTGGTAAGGTCAGTCAGTACTCAGCGAGGGGGGTACACGTTTCTCATATCTGGTGACTCACGATTACCGTTTTGTTTCCCCGGCACCCGTTACGGCCCGGACAGGTCATGTCTCACGTGTCAGACATAGAGGACCCGATGTCCATCCCTGATACACCAGCTAGAAGCTCCGTGCGAGGGACGCCCTCCTCTGCAGCTTACAGGGCTTGGACGATCCCCAAATTGATGGAGGAGTTGCGCAAGAGAGCAATTCCATTTCCAGCAACCGCCCGTAAAGCAGAGTTGTACAAACTCCTCATGGCGGATCAGGGGGCTGGCGACAGTCAGGAGGGGACCTCGAGCCAGTCCACCCTCTCTGAACTGCATGCAATGATGACTTCCATGTTGGGCAGGCTGGATACTCTGGAGAGAAGGGGCATTCAGGGGCCTCCAGCTCCAGCAGCATTGCAGGCGCCAACGCCTACACAGATGTCTGCCCCTGTTCCGGTAGGCAACCCAGGTAGGCGCTCTGGGCCACCAAGGGTGTCACCAGTCCATTTTGTCCCAGCGGCCCTGAGAAAGACATACTGGAAGGGAAGGACATCAATTTGGCGGCCCTGTTGCTATCTGCCTTTGACGTTGAGGACACTAGAACGGTAGCATGCGCTGACTTATCTGTTGTCCTTAAGAGTAAGGACACCAGGCTGAAACGGAAGCTAAATATCCACGAGTTTGTGATTGCCTTCAGCAAATACAGGGAGGTGATATGCTCAGCCAGGCCGGAGCGCAGAGAGGAGCTCGACCTGTATTTGCTGAGGGTTACGGAATACGCTTACAATACGGTGGTACCCATTTCTACGATTATCATAGAAGTTTCTCAGCCATGGCAGCGGCGGCCTTCAGCCAAGATGGGTATCTCACAGACTGGAGCATCGAAGATTCACAGATGTTCTGCAGCCACTTCGCAAATCTCAAATTCCCCGCATGTGCCGCCTGTCAATCAATCACGCATACTACGGCGTGGTGTGTAGGGCTGGCTCAACAGGGCGAGCAGGGCACTATCAGACCGTCCACTTCCACGGACAGTTTCAGCAGGTCCGCACCTGCCGTGGATAAGTTGGGCCGTCCAGTACACTACCTCGGAGGCTCACAAATTTGTAACAACTATAACATGTCTTCGTGCAACTTCAGCAATTGCAGGTTATTACACGTCTGCTTCTACTGCTTCAGGGCACATCCGGGCTCTGCATGTAGGCAGAAAGGGCCAGCATGACTAGGCGGGGTACGTACCCCAGTCCTGGCCGCTCTGCTCGCGGGTCACCCGGACCCAGATTGGGTCCAATGGTTGATTAATAGTTTTGATAGAGGCTTCCACGCCGGCATGGTCACACTGCCGCAGGCCACATTTGAATGCGACAATCTGTTGTCTGCCGTAAACGATCCCGCTGTTGTCACTGAATTAATAAATGCTGAGCTAATGAAAGGTTATATGATTGGCCCCTTGTTAGTTTCTCCATTCAGGTCTTGGAGGGTCAGTCCGGTAGGGGTGGTAACAGGCAAGTTCAATGGGAAAAAGAGACTGATATTTGACTTGTCGGCTCCTCATGGGTCACGTATTCCCAGTATCAACTCTCTCATTCCATCCGAGGAGTTTAGCATGCATTATTCTTCCATAGACCAGGCTATTCAGGTCATCTTGGCGCTCGGCCCAGGGACTTGGATGGCGAAGGCGGATATCACTGACGCCTTCAAGTTGCTGCCATTGCACAGGGACCAGTGGCAATGGTTTGGGCTCAAATGGCAAGGGGCATATTACTTTGCTTCCAAGTTGACGTTCGGATGCAAGAGCAGCCCGTGGCTGTTTGACCAACTGTCCCAGGCATTGCACTGGCTGCTGGTTAATGTCTCTGGATGCAGCCGGGTCATCCATTACTTGGATGACTTTCTTCTGCTCAGTCGCCCGAGGTAAGAGCCGGACCAGTTGGTCAGATTGCTGTAACTGTTCACTGATATTGGGGTGCCAGTGTCTCCCAAGAAAACGGTCGGTCCAACTAAGTGTCTCACCTTTCTGGGAGTAATCCTAGATTCAGTCGCAATGCAAGTCAGCTTGCCCACTGACAAACTCAACCGTATCAGAGACACTATTCATAAGTACACGGTCTCCCAGGTCACGACCAAGGGCGAGTTGCAGAGCTTGCTGGGAATGCTGGCATTTGCTATGCGAGCAATCCCGCAGGGTAGAGCGTTTGTATCCAGAATATTGTCTTTGCTGCATGGTGTCCCTCATCAACACAGTAGGGTTTGGTTAGATTGCCAAGCCCTGGCTGACCTGAACATGTGGGATAGGTTCATGGCACAATGGAATGGGACGGCCATGTTTGTCCCGCCAGCCTCCGAGTTGTCCCCCAAGATCTGCACCGATGCGTCATCTTCCATCGGTTATGGTGCAGTGTGGGGCAGCAGGTGGATGGCGGGCCAATGGTCCAAGCAGGTAATGGCTCTGGCAGGCTTCAGCAGCACTTCGGCACTCTTTGAGGTTTTCCCCATTGTAGCAGCTGCAGTGACATGGGGCGACAAATGGTCAGGGCAGACGGTGGAGTTTCAGTGTGACAATCAGGCGACAGTTGCCATAGTCAACAAGGGCAGTTCCGGGCATGCTACTGTCATGTCATTCATGCGCAGACTAGTCTGGGTATCCTTACAATACAACTTCAATTTTGTAGCCAGACACATACCGGGGGTAGACAACACGGCCGCAGATGCTCTGTCCAGGGCTAATTTCCATCTCTTTTCACAGGTGGCTCCGCAAGCAGACGCAGTAGGAACACAACCCCCTTACCTGGCACAATTAATCTTGGACTGAACCATTACACACAGGTGGCCCGGGAGTTAATGTCGGACGCCTTAGCCCCCAATACCAGGAAGGCCTATCATGCGGCACACGACACCTTCAGGGCATATCTGTCGCAGCATAGCATCCCCTTTTCTTACGACACCACTATCATTCTATCTTTCATCGGTTTCTGCCACTCTTCTCTGCACCTGTCTCATAGCACTATCAAATCTTACCTTTCGGGCATTCAACATTTCATTTCTTTATCCCACCCAGACAGGCTATCTATCTTATCATCTCAGGCTGTCAAGGCTGCGCTCAGAGGGGTGGTGGCTCGTAGCGCCTCAACGCCAACTCTCAGGAAACCGATCAGCGGCGAGCTGTTCCGAGCCATGTCTGACGCATTAGCCAATAACCCGTTTGGCTTCGAGCGCAGTCTGATAATCAAATCTGCCATTTATCTAGCCTTCTATGGCTTCCTCCGGCCGGGTGAATTTTCATGTGTCAGGCGGGGAGCGACACATCCACAGAAGGCTCATTTAAGGTGGCAGGGTTCTTGGTTCGAAGTTTCACTGTCACAAAAACTTGTAGGTGGGGGGCGGTGGTTAAGTATTTTCCTTCAGGCAATAACTGGTGCCCGGTGGCAGTGTTGGCACAACTGGTTGAGTTCCTCCATGATAAGCCTCCGGAGTCGCCACTGTTGCCTTTCGGTGGAGGTGCTCTTACCACTTCTCTTTTCACATCGCATGTCCGCACGCTGCTTGGTAATTTAGGACACAACCCCAGAGAGTTCTCAGGTCACTCATTCCGCATAGGAGCAGCATCGGCGGCCTCCAGGCACAAAGTGCCTGTACATGTCATCCAGAAGTTGGGGAGGTGGCGGTCTGATGCATATACCACTTATGTCCCAGATCCCTCAAGGGAAATGGCAGAGGCATTTCAATTTTTGGCACTATAAATAAATGATACTTAATTACCCTAACTGGTGGTGTATTTTTGCCCTCTATAGGCTGACCCTCGACGCGGTTTTCAGGCACACCTCAACCGCTGTTCTATGTTATAAGCAGAGTTTTGGGTTTAGGTCTTGGTAAATCTAGTTTCTTGCAGGTGGCCTTGGCAGGAGATAACAGGTAAGCCCATGCACGGTTCAAAGTCCTGACCACAAATATATACACAGTGACCCCCCGACCTACGATGGCCCCGACATACCATATATATACAGTGACCCCCGACCTACAATGGCCCCGACATACCATATATATACAGTGACCCCCGACCTACAATGGCCCCGACATACCATATATATACAGTGACCCCCGACCTACAATGGCCCCGACATACCATATATATACAGTGACCCCCGACCTACAATGGCCCCGACATACCATATATATACAGTGACCCCCGACCTACAATGGCCCCGACATACCATATATATACAGTGACCCCCGACCTACAATGGCCCCGACATACCATATATATACAGTGACCCCCGACCTACAATGGCCCCGACATACCATATATATACAGTGACCCCCGACCTACAATGGCCCCGACATACCATATATATACATATACATATACATATACATATACATATACATATACATATATATATATATATATATATATATATATATATATATATATATATACAGTGACCCCCCGACCTACGATGGCCCAGACATACCATATATATATACAGTGACCCCCCGACCTACGATGGCCCAGACATACCATATATATACAGTGACCCCCCGACCTACGATGGCCCCGACATACCATATATATACAGTGACCCCCCGACCTACGATGGCCCCGACATACCATATATATACAGTGACCCCCCCGACCTACGATGGCCCCGACATACCATATATATACAGTGACCCCCCGACCTACGATGGCCCCAACATACCATATATATACAGTGACCTCCCGACCTATGATGGCCCCGACATACCATATATATACAGTGACCTCCCCGACCTACGATGGCCCCAACATACCATTTATATACAGTGACCCCCCGACCTACGATGGCCCCGACATACCATATATATATACAGTGACCTCCCCGACCTACGATGGCCCCGACATACCATATATATATATATATATATATATATACAGTGACCCCCCGACCTACGATGGCCCCAACATACCATATATATACAGTGACCTCCCGACCTATGATGGCCCCGACATACCATATATATACAGTGACCTCCCCGACCTACGATGGCCCCAACATACCATTTATATACAGTGACCCCCCGACCTACGATGGCCCCGACATACCATATATATATACAGTGACCTCCCCGACCTACGATGGCCCCGACATACCATATATATATACAGTGACCCCCCCGACCTACGATCACTCTCAGAGGCAGCATCACCATACGATGCTTTTGTATGTCGGGGCCATCGCATAAACGGCTATCCTGCAGCCCAGACTGCTTCAGCTGCCCCCTGATAGCCGTTTACGGTGCCCCGTCTGGTCCGCTGACGATCACTTACCTGACCTCGGGGCTCCGGCGCGTCCTCTTCGGGATCCTCTGCATCGTTGGCGCTCTCCATCATCGTCATCACGTCGCTGCGCACGCCGTCCCGTCATCCAATAGGAGCGATGTGCATAGTGATGTGATGCCGGTGACGGAGAGCGAAGATGTTGGGGAAGAAGAGGCCTTGCCGGAGCGGCAGGGACAGGTGAGTATAACCTCCAATACCAGTGGTCTTCAATCTGCGGACCTCCAGATGTTGCCGTTGGCTGTCTGGACATGCTGGGTGTTGTAGTTTTGCAACATCTGGAGGTCCGCAGGTTGTAGACCACTGTCCTATACTTTACATCGCACGGATCCCTCAACATACGATGGTTCATGACGTTGCCATGACGACGACGCACAGGGACTTTCATGCCCATGAACCTCCCTGTGCGTCGTCGTCAAGGCAACGTCACTAGTCCGGGACCGGCCCCGAGCGGAGAATAGGGGGCCCCCCGGTGAAAATGCACAACCCGGAACGACTAACCCTCCCCACCGGACGGTCCCTGCAGCATAGATGGCCCGGACCAGCTCACCCTAACTTCCCACCAAGGGGAGTAGAAAACTAAAGGGGGGGGGGGGGGGTCTGGATGATGACGAAGGCCACAGTGGTCTTCAACCTGCGGACCTCCAGATGTTTCAAAACTAGTTTTGCAACATCTGGAGGTCTGCAGGTTGAAGACCACCGAGGGGATTGACAGGTGGTGATGATGGGGGGGGGGGGAATAATGAAGGGGGTGATAATGACGAGGGGTCTGGATGATGACGGGGCGATGATGACGGGGCGATAATGACGGGGCGATAATGACGGGGCGATAATGACGGGGCGATAATGACGGGGCGATAATGACGGGGCGATAATGACGGGGCGATAATGACGGGGCGATAATGACGGGGCGATAATGACGGGGCGATAATGACGGGGCGATAATGACGGGGCGATAATGACGGGGCGATAATGACGGGGCGATAATGACGGGGCGATAATGACGGGGCGATAATGACGGGGCGATAATGACGGGGCGATAATGACGGGGCGATAATGACGGGGCGATAATGACGGGGCGATAATGACGGGGCGATAATGACGGGGCGATAATGACGGGGCGATAATGACGGGGCGATAATGACGGGGCGATAATGACGGGGCGATAATGACGGGGCGATAATGACGGGGCGATAATGACGGGGCGATAATGACGGGGCGATAATGACGGGGCGATAATGACGGGGCGATAATGACGGGGCGATAATGACGGGGCGATAATGACGGGGCGATAATGACGGGGCGATAATGACGGGGCGATAATGACGGGGCGATAATGACGGGGCGATAATGACGGGGCGATAATGACGGGGCGATAATGACGGGGCGATAATGACGGGGCGATAATGACGGGGCGATAATGACGGGGCGATAATGACGGGGCGATAATAACGGGACGTTAATGACAGGGCGATAATGACGGGGGTGTCTGGATGACGGGGCGATAATGACGGGGGGTCTGGATGACGGGGCGATAATGACGGGGGTGATAATGACGAGGGGTCTGGATGATGACAGGGGTCTGGATGATGACAATGACGGGGTGATAATGACGGGGCGATAATGACGGGGGGGTCTGGATGACGGGGGTGATAATGACGAGGGGTCTGGATGATGACAGGGGTCTGGATGATGACAATGACGGGGTGATAATGACGGGGCGATAATGACGGGGGGGTCTGGATGACGGGGCGATAATGACGGGGGTGATAATGACGAGGGGTCTGGATGATGACAGGGGTCTGGATGATGACAATGACGGGGTGATAATGACGGGGCGATAATGACGGGGGGTCTGGATGACGGGGCGATAATGACGGGGGTGATGATGACAGGGGTCTGGATGATGACAATGACGGGGCGATAATGACGGGGCGATAATGACGGGGGGTCTGGATGACGGGGCGATAATGACGGGGGTGATAATGACGAGGGGTCTGGATGATGACAGGGGTCTGGATGACGACAATGACGGGGTGATAATGACGGGGCGATAATGACGGGGGGGTCTGGATGACGGGGTGATAATGACGAGGGGTCTGGATGATGACAATGACGGGGCGATAATGACGGGGCGATAATGACGGGGGGGTCTGGATGACGGGGCGATAATGACGGGGCGATAATGAAGGGGCGATAATGACGGGGCGATAATGACGGGGCGATAATGACGGGGCGATAATGACGGGGCGATAATGACGGGGCGATAATGACGGGGGGTCTGGATGACGGGGCGATAATGACGGGGGTGATAATGACGAGGGGTCTGGATGATGACAGGGGTCTGGATGATGACAATGACGGGGTGATAATGACGGGGCGATAATGACAGGGGGGTCTGGATGACGGGGCAATAATGACGGGGGTGATAATGACGGGGGTCTGGATGATGATAGGGGAGGATGATTTATTTCCCACCCTAGGCTTATAGTTGAGTCAATGACTTTTCCTGGGTTTTTGGGGGGATATTAGGGACCTCGGCTTATATTCGAGTATATACGGTACATGGGCATGAAATTATATAAATAAGACAATCTGTCCTGCATGTGACGTGTTGTCTGATCCTGAATTGTTGTTTTGTCTGTGGATGTGTAAAGAATTCACCCTTGATCACAATTTTCACAACTAAGGCATGGGCAGCACCAGGGCTGCGGAGTCGGAGTCGGAACATTTATCTACCGACCCCACAGCCCTGGGTAGCACCCAGACCTCCATTGTGCAGCCAAATCCTGTTTATCTGGAGAGATGTCTAATTTTACAACTCTGTCCCTCAAACTGGTTGATCTCCTATATGAAATGAGGGGTGGGGGGAGGAGCTCAGGAAGACTTGTATAAGTATGTGAGAATACTGACCAATGTTTATGGATGATTTGGGCCTCCTCCTTGGAGTGGAGATGAATGGAATCCTCTTATGGTGATCATCCTATCTGTCTCGCCTTGTCCCGTTGTTCCCTGATGAGTTTCCTAGGGTATCCCCTGGATATCAACTTTCTATCCATACCCAGAAATCTTTTCTCCAGGTGCTCTGGGTCGTCCACAATCTTTTTTACCCTCAAAAACTGACTGTATGGCAAGGAACGGGCTAACCTTTAAGGATGTAAACTGCTATAGTGTAGCAGACGGTTTCTGTCCGTATCCTTCACATACAGATCAGTTTTGAGACGATCACCTGACACATAGACCCAGGTATCCAAAAATTGTATACCCTCCTTTTATGTCCTGGTCTATGCAATGGAGAAAATTAAGAAATTCACCCAACTGTACATCATCCCCACACCAGATGGCAAAAATGTCATCTATATATCTCCACCACCTGAGCACATGGCTGAAGTGGTGGGATGTACAGACTGATGCTTCCTCTAATTCAGCCATGACCATGTTAGCATAAGTCGGGGCCATGTTTGACCCCATGGCCGTACCCTTTAATTGAATATAAAATTGATCATCACATAAAAAATAATTACATGTGAGAATAATCTCTACCGATCCCAACAAGAACTCCTTACATTCGTTAGAATAATTCCAATTTGTTAAAGCTCTGAACACAATCCAGTCCTCTTTCATGATTAATGCTTGTGTAAAGACTTGTGACGTCAAATGACGCTAATGTCGCATTTACAGGTATAATTACATCAGAAATTTTGTTTAAAAAAACAGCAGTATCCTGTAAATAGGACCGTGCCCTCGTGGCAAACGTTCTCAGTACCCTATCCACAAAAAGTGCTGCAGGATTTAGGATTGAATCCCCACCCGAAACTATCATGCATCCCGGAGGTCGCCCCATTTTTGTGTGGATTTTGGGCAAAATATAGATTACCGGGGTATACAGTATATACACAGGTTATACCAGCATGGTCCATATCACTATATACAGGAGATATATAACTTATACCAGCTGTACATATATATTATATACAGTATATACCCAGGTTATACCAGCATGGTCCATATCACTATATACAGGAGATATATAACTTATACCAGCTGTACATATATATTATATACAGTATATACACAGGTTATACCAGCATGGTCCATATCACTATATACAGGAGATATATAACTTATACCAGCTGTACATATATATTATACACAGTATATACCCAGGTTATACCAGCATGGTCCATATCACTATATACAGGAGATATATATTATATACAGTATATACCCAGGTTATACCAGCATGGTCCATATCACTATATACAGGAGATATATAACTTATACCAGCTGTACATATATATTATATACAGTATATACCAGGTTATACCAGAACGGTCCATATCACTATATACAGGAGATATATAACTTATACCAGCTGTACATATATATTATATACAGTATATACACAGGTTATACCAGCATGGTCCATATCACTATATACAGGAGATATATAACTTATACCAGCTGTACATATATATTATATACAGTATATACCAGGTTATACCAGCATGGTCCATATCACTATATACAGGAGATATATAACTTATACCAGCTGTACATATATATTATATACAGTATATACCAGGTTATACCAGAACGGTCCATATCACTATATACAGGAGATATATAACTTATACCAGCTGTACATATATATTATATACAGTATATACCAGCATGGTCCATATCACTATATACAGGAGATATATAACTTATACCAGCTGTACATATATATTATATACAGTATATACCAGGTTATACCAGCATGGTCCATATCACTATATACAGTATATATAACTTATACCAGCTGTACATATATATTATATACAGTATATACCAGGTTATCCCAGCATGGTCCATATCACTATATACAGGAGATATATAACTTATACCAGCTGTATATATATTATATATATATTATATACAGTATATACCAGCATGGTCCATATCACTATATACAATAGATATATAACTTATACCAGCTGTACATATATATTATATACAGTATATACCCAGGTTATACCAGCATGGTCCATATCACTATATACAGGAGATATATAACTTATACCAGCTGTATATATATATTATATACAGTATATACCAGCATGGTCCATATCACTATATACAGGAGATATATAACTTATACCAGCTGTACATATATATTATATACAGTATATACCAGCATGGTCCATATCACTATATACAGTATATATAACTTATACAAGCTGTATATATATATTATATACAGTATATACCCAGGTTATACCAGCATGGTCCATATCACTATATACAGGAGATATATAACTTATACCAGCTGTACATATATATTATATACAGTATATACCAAGTTATACCAGCATTGTCCATATCACTATATACAGGAGATATACAACTTATACCAGCTGTACATATATATATTATATACAGTATATACCAGGTTATACCAACATGGTCCGTATCACTATATACAGGAGATATAACTTATACCAGCTGTACATATATATTATATACAGTATATACCAGGTTATACCAGCATGGTCCATATCACTATATACAGGAGATATATAACTTATATCAGCTGTACATATATATTATATACAGTATATACCAGGTTATACCAGCATGGTCCATATCACTATATACAGGAGATATATAACTTATACCAGCTGTACATATATATATTATATACAGTATATACCAGGTTATACCAGCATGGTCCGTATCACTATATACAGGAGATATATAACTTATACCAGCTGTACATATATATTATATTCAGTATATACCCAGGTTATACCAGCATGGTCCATATCACTATATACAGGAGATATATAACTTATACCAGCTGTACATATATATTATATACAGTATATACCTAGGTTATACCAACACGGTCCATATCACTATATACAGGAGATATATAACTTATACCAGCTGTACATATATATTATATACAGTATATACCAGGTTATACCAGCATGGCCCATATCACTATATACAGGAGATATATAACTTATACCAGCTGTACATATAGTATATACAGTATATACCAGGTTATACCAGCATGGTCCATATCACTATATATACAGGAGATATATAACTTATACCAGCTGTACATATAGTATATACAGTATATACCAGGTTATACCTGCATGGTCCATATCACTATATACAGGACATATATAACTTATACCAGCTGTACATATATATTATATACAGTATATACCAGGTTATACCAGCATGGTCCATATCACTATATACAGGACATATATAACTTATACCAGCTGTACATATATATTATGTGTGAAGGCTAATTATTATTAGCCTGTGTTTGTGGGAGGGGCGGGGATTTCGCTATAAGAACCCGCGGCAGCTCCTGTGTCTGACGCCGCGGGTTCTTCACGTCATCGATGGTCAGCTGACTGTCGGGTCAGCTGACCGGAAGTTCGCTCCGAGTTGGCGTGGGTAAGTGGCTGAGACTGACTGAGGCATGCGGCGGCGCCCTCCTCGCTCCGGAGGTAAGCCGCAGCTTCGGGGGGACCTCAGTCAGTCCAGCCCTGGTGTTTATAATTTTCTGGGGGCTCGATTATTAGAGGTGTGGTTAAGCGGCCGGACTGAGCGGGGGTAGCGAATCCTGGCCTTCCTTTTGCTCTGAAGGTAAGTCAGAGCGCGGGGGTCCCCCCGTTCAGCCCGGCCCATTCTGCGGCCGGCTCGGGCCACGCTACATAGCACAGTGTTTAGTAAATAGATAACTGCCAGCTCGAGCCACGCTACACTAACGCGGCATTAATATGGGTTAGTTGCCTGCTCGAGCCACGCTACACTAACGCGGCATTTAATATGGGTTACTTGCCTGCTCGAGCCACGCTACATAAACGCGGCATTTAATATTGGTTAGTTGCCAGCTCGAGCCACGCTACATAAACGCAACATTTAATATCGGTTAGTTGCCTGCTCGAGCCACGCTACATAAACACAACATTTAATATCGGTTAGTTGCCTGCTCGAGCCACGCTACATAAACACAACATTTAATATCGGTTAGTTGCCTGCTCGAGCCACGCTACATAAACGCGGCATTTTATATGGGTTAGTTGCCAGCTCGAGCCACGCTACATAAACGCGGCATTTTATATGGGTTAGTTGCCAGCTCGAGCCACGCTACATAAACGCGGCATTTTATATGGGTTAGTTGCCTGCTCGAGCCACGCTACATAAACGCGGCATTTTTTATGGGTTAGTTGCCTGCTCGAGCCACGCTACATAAACGCGGCATTTTTTATGGGTTAGTTGCCAGCTCGAGCCACGCTACATAAACGCAACATTCAATATGGGATAGTTGCCAGCTCGAGCCACGCTACACAGACGCGGCATTTAATATGGGATAGTTGCCAGCTCGAGCCACGCTACATAAACGCAACATTCAATATGGGATAGTTGCCAGCTCGAGCCACGCTAAACAAACGCGGCATTTAATATGGGATAGTTGCCAGCTCGAGCCACGCTAAACAAACGCGGCATTTAATATGGGATAGTTGCCAGCTCGAGCCACGCTAAACAAACGCGGCATTTAATATGGGATAGTTGCCAGCTCGAGCCACGCTAAACAAACGCGGCATTTAATATGGGATAGTTGCCAGCTCGAGCCACGCTAAACAAACGCGGCATTTAATATGGGATAGTTGCCAGCTCGAGCCACGCTACATAAACACGGCATTTAATATGGGGTAGTCGCCAGCTCGAGCCACGCTACATAAACACGGCATTTAATATGGGGTAGTCGCCAGCTCGAGCCACGCTACATAAACACGGCATTTAATATGGGGTAGTCGCCAGCTCGAGCCACGCTACATAAACACGGCATTTAATATGGGGTAGTTGCCAGCTTGGGCCACGCTACATAGACGCGGCATTTAATATGGGATAGTTGCCAGCTCAGGCCACGCTGCACAAACGCGGCATTTAATATGGGGTAGTTGCCAGCCTGAGCCACGCTACATAAACACGGCATTCAATGTGGGGTAGTCACCAGCTCGAGCCATGCTATAATGTTTTGTTATATGACAGGGCCTGGGGCTGGATAGCCAGCTAGGGCTATGCCATTCACATATGGGCTGGTTCAGGCCACATCACAATGTTGTGCTAGTAGCGT
This sequence comes from Hyla sarda, assembly GCF_029499605.1. Taxonomy (NCBI): domain Eukaryota; kingdom Metazoa; phylum Chordata; class Amphibia; order Anura; family Hylidae; genus Hyla; species Hyla sarda. Next base: position 62,768 of record NW_026608038.1, on the reverse strand, counting down.
TCATGTAGTGCATGCGCTTGTAGTATCTGCGTGGACGCTGGTAGTACTGTGCTCCGCTCTGTATGTTATAGTAGGGGTTAATTATATGTCAGCTCGCTCTCTGACTGCTCCGCTCTGCGCATTATTGTAAGGGGTTAATTATATGTCAGCTCGCTCTCTGACTGCTCCGCTCTGCGCATTACTGTAAGGGGTTAATTATATGTCAGCTCGCTCTCTGACTGCTCCGCTCTGCGCATTACTGTAAGGGGTCAATTATATGTCAGCTCGCTCTCTGACTGCTCCGCTTTGCTCGTTACAGTAGGGGTTTATGGTATGTCAGCTCGCTCTCTGACTGCTCCGTTCGGCACATTACAGTAGGGGTTAAATATATGCCAGCACGCTCTCTTACTGCTCCGCTCTGTATGTTACAGTGTGGGTTAATTATATGTCAGCTCGCTCTCTGAATGCTCCGCTCTGCGCATTACTGTAAGAGGTTAATTATATGTCAGCTCGCTCTCTGACTGCTCTGCGCATTTCTGTAAGGGGTTAATTATATGTCAGCTCGCTCTCTGACTGCTCCGCTTTGCACGTTACAGTAGGGGTATATAAAAAAAAAAAAAAAAAAAAAAAACACGATCTTCGCTTTTGTCAGTTGATTGTGTAAGTTAGGTTATTGTTAGGTTGCAGTGGGCGTTCTGTACACACGCTTGCAGCATTTATACTGTACACACTCTCGTAGAAATTATATATTGTGCACACGCTCCTAGCAATAATACTGTGCACACGTTCGTAGCATTTCTTTGTTGTACATACGCTAGTAGCTTATATACTGTACACACGCTTGTAGTTCTCATACTGTACACACCCTAGTAGCATTTACACACTACACACGCTCGTAGCGTTAATACTGTACACGCTCGTAGCATTAATACTGTACACGCTCGTAGCATTAATATTGTACACGCTAGTAGCATTAATACTGTACACACGCTAGTAGCATCTATACTGTACACACGCTCACTACTTTAATACTGTACACACGCTCGTAGCATTTATACTGTACACACACTAGCAACATTTATTCTGTACACACACTAGTAGCATTAATTCTGTACACATGTTCGTAGCATTTATACTGTACAGGCACTCGTAGCATTTATACGGCACACGCTCATAGCATATATATTGTACACTCGCTCGTTCGATTCATACTGTACACACGCTTGCACATACTTGCAGGATTTATATTGTACACAATTGCACATGCTTGTAGGGTTTATATTGTACATGCTGGTAGGATTATACTACACACGTGCTTGTTGGGTTGATTCTGTACACATTCCCGTAGGAATTATACTGTGTACACGCTCGTAGGTTTATACTGTACACACGCTCGTCGGATTATACTGTACACACACGTAGGGTTTGTGATGTACATGCTCGTAGGATTTATACAGTACACGCTCGTAGGATATATATATGCTTCACACGCTTGTAGGTTTATACTGTATACGCGCTCGTAGGGTTTGTACTGTACATGCTCGTAGGATTTAGACAGTACACACGCTCGTAGGTGTTGTACGATACACACGCTCGTAGTATTTATACTGTACACTCGCTCGTAGGTGTTGTACGGTACACACGCTCGTAGTATTTATACTGTACACCCGCTCGTAGGTGTTGTACGGTACACACGCTCGTAAGTTTTTATTGTGCACGCTCGTAGGGTTGTGTTGCACGGGTGTTCGTGGGAGCCATGCTGTGCGTGCGCTCGTGGCATGCGTGCTACATACACTGCAGTGTTTGCGCGGGTTATTGGGCTTGTAGCATTTGTACCACACACATGCTCGTACAGTGCACGGAGTGTTGTCTTGTGCGTAGGCATGTGGTCATATAGTTACTGCATCCATGCATATCGTTGGTTATTGGTGTTGACCAAACGTGCATGTGCTTTGGTTGTGCATGTGCGCATGTGGTTAGCATGACTATAAGTTCGTCAAGTTTGTTGGTACAGTCGCTCATGGCTGTTTTACAAACTAGTTTCTGTACATATGCACATAATTGTTCTGTGCATATTTGTGTATAGTAGCGCCGGGTTTACGTGCATAGTTTATTCTGGGCGTTCGCTCATATAGTTTGTTTGTGTATTCGCACATAATTTATTCGGTCTATACGCTCAGGGTTTCAGTGCATACTCTCATCGCCCTGTTCTTGAGTTGTCGTGGCAGCCCTGCATACCCGCATACGGGTCATCCGGTGTATATGTGCACAGTAGTTTGGGCATACATCCATAGTTCATTTTTTGGATACGCGCACATAATATTGTACGGCGCGTACGCTCACATGATTATTAGGTGCCCACATAGCATGTTCCGTACATACCAGCATGTAGTTTGTTCCTGCATGTTCGCATAGTTAGTCTGTGCTTATGCCCATATAGCTTGTTCTGTATGTACGCTCCGAGTTATTCTATGCATACGCGCACACATTTGTACGGCATATGTTCACTTAGTTCTGTGCATACGAGCATAGTTGTTTTGGCATACGTTGATTTAGTCCTGTGCGTGCGCGCAAATAGTTTGTTCTGTATATTCGCTTACATAATTGTCAAGTGCACACGCTCAAAGTTTTGTGCGTACTCACTTAATCTGTTCTATGGATATGCTCTTGTAGTTGATTTAAGTTGTTCAGTGTATCTTCTCATAATTTTTCACTACATATGCTCGCTCATGCATATGTTATGTTATGATGTTTAGGCAATTTACCCATGTCTTTGAGACTGAGCAGGTTTTTCAGCATTGTGCGAGTCCGGGCATGCATTATTCGGTGGGTCACCATGTTTTGTTAACATTTGGGTCGTGTATACGAGGGTATAGGTTTCAGTTTATTATTTGCCACGTAAATACTAGTAGCTATATATGTTGGATGAGGCTTTTATTCGGCTAGACCAGTCACGTCTACAGGTCAGTCCGAATACAACCTGACTCGTCTTCAGGTTGGCAATAATGTCATTATATATTGCATTTGTTCATTGAGAATTGCTTAGTTTGTTACTGTCGTGGTTACAACCCATCGTGGCTTCAGGTTACGGTCATATTATTAGTTACACATTTGGTTGAGTCTTTCGTTTTTCGGCCTGTCACGTCTACAGGTCGCTTCAGCTGTAACCTGACACGACTTCAGGTTGTCGGCAATGTCATGTTATGTGTTGTGTTATTCAGTAGTCGGGTGGTGCTACAAGGGATATAGCTTATTTTCATTGTGAGTTGCCTCGTCTATATTTTAATCATGGTTACAACCTGTCTTGGCTTCAGGTTAACGGTTGTACTATTAGTTACATATTTGGTTGAGTCTTTCATTTCCGGCTTGTCACAGGTCGGTTCAGTTTCTACCTGACACGACTTCAGGTGGGTGACAACATCATTACGTTTTCATTTGTTTAATTAGCATTCGGGTCTGCATACAGGGACATAGCTTGGTTTAGTAGAGCTTTGTTTGTATCGGTTTAGGTTGACGATGGTAGTAATTACATGTTGGTTGAGTCTCATCGTCACGTTTTCGGCTTAAGTTGTCGCATTGCCGATCACATTCACAGGTTGGTTACAGTGACAACCTGTCACAGGTCTAGGTTGGCGACTAGGTAGTTATTTAAAAAAAAAAAAAAAAAAAAGTTGGCACTTGACGTGGTGCATACGGGCATAGGGTTTGTTCTCTTAGGCTTGTCACGTCTACAGCTCACAGAGAGCCTCCTACACGCAGCCTTGAATACTCACGCTACATTTTGCAATCGATACCCAGATGATGTCTCGCATGCCATTCCGTTCCTATTTGTATTCATCGGGTTTTGCCACTCTTCAAGGTATCCAGAATAATACCACATTGTTTTGCCCTGTCAGGAGATCATTATTTGTGTCCCATGCATCATTCTGCCTTGATGGGTACACAAAGAGGGAGGTTCGCATGATTTTGGCTGGTTGGTTAGCTGTAGCCTTAGGTAATTCCCCATTTGGCTATCGGACGGCTAAAGTTAAGGCCTGAGGAATTTACTTGCAGATGCATGGCAGAAGTTACATGCACTTTGATGGGATGCAGATCATTACGCATTGAAATTGTGTAGTAGCGAAACGTCATTGCTCGGTCAAGTTATCATCATACGGTATTTCCAAATTACACAAGTGGCGCTCAGCTCGAGTGTTGCAGCTTGCTTTCAGCACGTCAAGGATTCGACGGGGAGCTGCCGCCGCTGTAGTTGTTTAGGGGGGCGGCACTCACCACCACTACGCGGTTTGTCAAACATGTACGTATTCTTATTAAATCATTTGGTTGTGATCCGTCCGTTGTATTCAGCCACTCGCCAGGCTTTGGGGCAGCTGTTCCAACGCCACGTCATGATGTGCCAGCTAACGTGAATAAGAAATAGGGGGCATTAGAAATCCATTATTACGTGCACTGCACCCCCAGTCCATAGTCAGAAATGGATGATGCATTTCAGTTATCGGTGTGGTGATTACTATGTGAGTTAATAGCGCTTTGTTCTCATTATGAGTTTTGCCCTCTATTTTTCAGGTGTACTCCTACGCGGCAGTATATGGCACACATCTAACTGCCTAGATAGGTTACAGGATTAATAGGAATAGGAGTTTGGTATGAGGTTCTGTTAGGTAGGCTCGCTATTTCTATGAGCACCGACCACAAATACAGTATATACCAGGTTATACCAGCATGGTCCATATCACTATATACAGGAGATATATAACTTATACCAGCTGTACATATATATTATATACAGTATATACCCAGGTTATACCAGCACGGTCCATATCACTATATACAGGAGATATATAACTTATACCAGATGTACATATATATTATATACAGTATATACCAGCATGGTCCATATCACTATATACAGGAGATATATAACTTATACCAGCTGTACATATATATTATATACAGTATATACCCAGGTTATACCAGCATGGTCCATATCGCTATATACAGGAGATATATAACTTATACCAGCTGTACATATATATTATATACAGTATATACCAGGTTATACCAGCATGGTCCATATCACTATATGCAGGATATATATAACTTATACCAGCTGTACATATATATATTATATACAGTATATACCAGGTTATACCAGCATGGTGCGTATCACTATATACAGTATATATAACTTATACCAGCTGTACATATATATTATATACAGTATATACCAGGTTATACCAGCATGGTCCATATCACTATATACAGGAGATATATAACTTATACCAGATGTACATATATATTATATACAGTATATACCAGGTTATACCAGCATGGTCCATATCACTATATACAGGAGATATATAACTTATACCAGCTGTACACATATATTATATACAGTATATACCAGCATGGTCCATATCACTATATGCAGGATATATATATAACTTATACCAGCTGTACATATATATTATATACAGTATATACCAGGTTATACCAGCATGGTCCATATCGCTATATACAGGAGTTGTGGTCGTTGCTACATGACTGAAATGCGTAAAACCCTAATACTAACCTAACAACCAACTGTAACCAATAACCTATCAACCTCAACTAAGCAGTCTGAAGTGCGCCATAACTGCGGCGTAAAGAATATGCCTGGAAAAGAGGGCATACCCTGTGGTAAGTGTGATGGAATGAAAAGAAGGGGGGGGCGGGTGGGAGCGAAGAACCCACGGCGTCAATGAAGGGAGGAGAGCCGTGAGTTTTATAGTCATCCCGCTCCTCCCACAATTACAGGCCAGCTGCGCAGGCCTTTCCATTTGTGGTCGTTGCTACATGACTGAAATGCGTAAAACCCTAATACTAACCTAACAACCAACTGTAACCAATAACCTATCAACCTCAACTAAGCAGTCTGAAGTGCGCCATAACTGCGGCGTAAAGAATATGCCTGGAAAAGAGGGCAAAACCCGGATTTAAACAAACATTTGTTTATTGCGGATTACAACACAAGAGACTGGAATGCGCTAGCCATTTCTTTGCGAGGGTTAGGGATATACTGCATGTAGCATCCGCATTTCCAACATCCTAATTTCATGATTACGTGGGCTGGGATCCCGTGCTTAGAATTGGCTGTAGCTGCGCCAATACGGAAGGAGTGACCGGATAATGAAGTCGGGACTCCTCCCAGCGACCCGACCGAAATGCGTAAGTGTTTGATGAACTGAGAAGTAGTTAGCGGGTTGGACCTGAGATGGAGTAAAGGGTCGTCAGCTGATAGGTTACACAGGCATTCAACAATTTACGGAGGACTGTGGCAGGACACCCTTTGTGCACGGTGGGGAAAACCGAACAACCACAGTTTGACCCGGTGACGAGGTCTTGGTCTGACTGAGGGACAGCTGGAAATGATCAGAGACATGTGACAGCTGACTGACCTTAGGATAGGGCGCGTTAATGGTCCAAGTTGTACACTCACCCGGTCTGAGAAACCCATAACAGGCAAGGTACATGGCCGCTTTTAATGTGAGGCTATCACGGATACCCAATGGTGTGGGGTCTAACAAGTCGGACAACTGCCTGAACACGTTGCCTGTGATTGGTTGTCTGACTGGGCTGCGAGGGACTTCCTTCTCAAGGATGCCCTTCAGAGCGGACTTCAAGCGAGAAGAGAGTATGGAGTAACTACGGGTATTGGTCAAGGATAAATGGTGTTGGATACCGGCTAGATAACTCTTAAAAGTATTGTGGGATAAATGCAGTGTGGAATGGCAAAACCCGACATATGCTAATAGGAAGGGAACTGAAATCTTGTCGCCCTCGGCGTGCTTGGATCTGGATTTGGAAAACGAGTTCCACGCCGTACCATAAATTTATGCGTATTTGCGGACAAGGCATCTGCTGCAATATACTGGACTCCTTCAACGTGAGCACATGTGAAAGTAAATGTATGTAGTAGGGACAGCCAAACTAACCGTCTAGCCAAGCTCATTTATCTATAACATGGCTGACCGTCTAACACCAGGACAGAGAGAGAGTATCCGAAGACGTGACGGGTGAGAATTGTATACGTGACGGACCTAGACAAGTATGTGCCCGGTGACAAGAGCGAAACGTTATACAAGTACCTTAACAACCTAGAACACCCTGAAGAGCATCTTTAGGAACGAGACTACACGGAGAAAGGAATGCACCGACAACGCAAGCAATCACAACCTGAAAACGTGTCAGGTTCATGAGGTGATTACTTGGACAACAACAAACAACTCTTTAAACCAGGACAGAGGGAAAGTATCCGAAGACGTGTCGGACGAGAATCGTATGCGTAACCGGGTCTAAACGAGTATGCGCCCGGTGACAAATGCGAAACGTTAAACGAGTACCATATCAACCTAGAACACCATGAAGCACCTTTTTGGGACCTGACTACACATAGAAAGGAGCGCATCGACAACGCAAGCAATCACAACCTGAAAGCGTGTCAAGTTCATGAGGTGATTACTTGGAGAACAATGTACGGCACTTTAAACCAGACAGAGGGAAAGTATGCGAAGACGTGTCGGACGAGAATCGTATGCGTAACCGGGTCTAAACGAGTATGCGCCCGGTGACAAATGCGAAACGTTAAACGAGTACCATATCAACCTAGAACACCATGAAGTACATTTTTGGGACATGACTACACAGAGAAAGGAGCGCATCGACAACGCAAGCAATCACAACCTGAAAGCGTGTCAGGTTCATGAGGTGATTACTTGGACAACAATAAGAAACTCTTTAAACCAGGAGAGAGGGAAAGTATGCGAAGACGTGTTGGACGAGAATTATATGCGTAACTGAGTCTAGATAAGTGTGTGCCCAGTGGTAAGTGCGAAAGTTCATACGAGTACCATTACAACCCAAAACATCGTGAATTCCGATTTTGAGAACGTGACTATATCGTAAAAGAGGTGCACCGACGACACAAGTAAACACAACCTGAAGACGTGTCAGGTTCATGAGGTGATTACTTGGATAATAAAACAAATCTTATCACCTACGTGTGGCGTTATTGCTGTTCTGAAGGCGTGTCAGTAACAACCGTGCAACGTACTCCCTGCAGGCGTGGCAGGCATGATGGGTATACATCACCTATGTGTGGCGTGTCAGTCATAACAATTATGCGACGTACCCTTTCTGTAACATGACAGGCTTAACAGGTAAATACCACCTATGCTTAGTGTCAGTGTCGTTCAGAAGGCATGTCAGTACCAACGATAATGAGACATACCCCGTCTGCAACGGTTTACTGGGTCAGCCCCGCCTGTGCGTCGTGTAATAGTCGTTCTGAATATGTGTGAGCAGCGACAACTGCTATGCATCACCCTGCCTATATAAAGATGCGTGCAGAACGACTACGTGTGAAACTGACGTAAACCGCTAAGCATGGCTGTACCACCAACTTGATGAACCTATACTCGGGCCAACCATATACGCGTATAGACCACCAGTGAATGCCTGAAGCTAACCACGACCTGATGGCAGAGAAAATGCCGGCAAGTAGTAACTATTATAACCACATACCTGCGTACAGGGCCACACCCCATGTGCTGTATGAGCATGTGCGCTGCACAAAACTGCGGGCGTACGAACTTCACAAATAGCGCAAGTGCATGTACAGAACACATGCCACGAGTGCACACGCAGCCTGATTCCCGCGTGCACCCGAGTAATATAACCCTCCAAACATGCGTGATACAGGTCCTGCGAGCGGGTGTGCAGCACGAACCTTATGAGTGCATACTCAGTAGTAATCTTATGAGCGTGGGCCATGTAATACTATAAACGTGCGTACAGTGTGACTCGTATGAGCGTGTACAAAGTATGAATCCTATGAGTGTGTACAACATGACTCCTACAAGAGCGTGTGTAGTAAGAACCCTGCAGGCGAGTACAGGCGTGTATACCACGTAACCTACGAGCAAGTGTACAGAATGGATGCTACATTGGTATGCACCGCATGAACTTTATGAATTATGCAAGCGAGTGTACCGTATAAAAGCTACCGCGAATGTACTGCATAATCCTAACGCGTGTAAAGTAAGAATCCAACAAGCGTGTGTACAGTGTGTACTGTGTACAGCATGAATCTTATAAGTGTGTACGCAGCATAGTGCTACAAGTATGTACAAGCGTGTGTATAGAGTAAATGCTACAAGCATGCACCCCCCAACTATGCGCAAGTGTGAGTGCAGTATGAATGCTACAAGCAAGCGTACAGCATGAACCCTAAGGGTGAATGTACAATATAATCCTACAAGCGAGTGTACAGTATGAAACCTGTAGGCAAGTAAACGGTATAAACACTACAAGTGTGTACTGTATGAATCATACAAGCGTGTGTGCAGTATAAACCTTACAAAGGGGGTGTATAGTATGACCCTAAAAGCGTGTGTACGGTATAAAACTACAAGTGCGTAGAGAACGAGTGAACCCTAAAAGCGTGTGTGGCGTATAAATGTTACCGGCATGAATCCTACCAACGTGCATGGGTACCAGGATGTGTACAGCATGAACCCTACGGCATGATTCCTATAAGTGAGAATCGTAGCTTCACAACAGCTGGAGGCACACCGCCCGGAAACACAGAAATATAAATAAATGAAAAGAAAACTGTGAGGAAGTTAGTTAAGAGACAAAGGTTAGAAGTGAGCGCAGCTGTTGGTGTAGCGTGCCTTAGACTGACCAGATTGGCAGCTGTGGGGGTGAAGCATAAGGCCACAGGGTGGGGCGGAGCGGTGAGTCCGATTGAGTGTAAAGGTGTGCGAGTCTCAGTATACGGGAGACACATATAGATCCTCCCCGCAGCACAGAACTACAAAATGTGATAATGATATATATGTGCAGGAGACTGTTCACATAGTGCAGTAATGATATACATGTGCAGGAGACTGATCATATAGTGCAGTAATGATATATATGTGCAGGAGGCTGTTCACATAGAGCGGCAATGATATACATGTGCAGGAGACTGATCATATAGTGCAGTAATGATATATATGTGCAGGAGGCTGTTCACATAGAGCGGCAATGATATACATGTGCAGGAGACTGATCATATAGTGCAGTAATGATATACATGTGCAGGAGACTGATCACATAGTGCAGTAATGATATGCACGTGCAGGAGGCTGTACACCTAATGCGGTAATGATATACATGTGCAGGAGACTGATCATATAGTGCGGTAATGATATGCACGTGCAGGAGACTGATCATATAGTGCAGTAATGATATGCACGTGCAGGAGACTGATCACATAGTGGGTAATGATATACATGTGCAGGAGACTGATCACATAGTGCAGTAATGATATACATGTGCAGGAGACTGTTACATAGAGCGGTAATGATATACATGTGCAGGAGACTGATCATATAGTGCGGTAATGATATACATGTGCAGGAGACTGATCATATAGTGCAGTAATGATATACATGTGCAGGAGACTGATCATATAGTGCGGTAATGATATACATGTGCAGGAGACTGATCACATAGTGCAGTAATGATATACATGTGCAGGAGACTGATCACATAGTGCAGTAATGATATTCATGTGCAGGAGACTGATCACATAGTGCAGTAATGATATACATGTGCAGGAGACTGATCACATAGAGCGGTAATGATATATATGTGCAGGAGGCTGTTCATATAGTGCAGTAATGATATACATGTGCAGGAGGCTGTTCATATAGTGCAGTAATGATATACATGTGCAGGAGACTGATCACATAGTGCAGTAATGATATTCATGTGCAGGAGGCTGTTCATATAGTGCAGTAATGATATACATGTGCAGGAGACTGATCACATAGAGCGGTAATGATATATATGTGCAAGAAGCCTAACCCATAGTGCGGTAATAATATACATGTGCAGGAGACTGATCACATAGTGCAGTAATGATATACATGTGCAAGAAGCCTAACACATAGTGCGGTAATGATATACATGTGCAGGAGACTGATCATATAGTGCAGTAATGATATACATGTGCAGGAGACTGATCATATAGTGCAGTAATGATATACATGTGCAGGAGACTGTTCACATAGTGCGGTAATGATATACATGTGCAGGAGACTGATCACATAGTGCAGTAATGATATACATGTGCAGGAGACTGATCATATAGTGCAGTAATGATATACATGTGCAGGAGACTGATCATATAGTGCAGTAATGATATACATGTGCAGGAGACTGATCACATAGTGCAGTAATGATATACATGTGCAGGAGACTGTTCACATAGTGCGGTAATGATATACATGTGCAGGAGACTGATCACATAGTGCAGTAATGATATACATGTGCAGGAGACTGATCACATAGTGCGGTAATGATATACATGTGCAGGAGACTGATCATATAGTGCAGTAATGATATACATGTGCAGGAGACTGATCATATAGTGCAGTAATGATATACATGTGCAGGAGACTGATCATATAGTGCGGTAATGATATACATGTGCAGGAGACTGATCATATAGTGCGGTAATGATATACATGTGCAGGAGACTGTTCATATAGTGCAGTAATGATATACATGTGCAGGAGACTGATCATATAGTGCAGTAATGATATACATGTGCAGGAGACTGATCATATAGTGCAGTAATGATATACATGTGCAGGAGACTGATCATATAGTGCAGTAATGATATACATGTGCAGGAGACTGATCATATAGTGCAGTAATGATATACATGTGCAGGAGACTGATCACATAGTGCAGTAATGATATACATGTGCAGGAGACTGTTCACATAGTGCGGTAATGATATACATGTGCAGGAGACTGATCATATAGTGCAGTAATGATATACATGTGCAGGAGACTGATCATATAGTGCAGTAATGATATGCACGTGCAGGAGACTGTTCACATAGTGCGGTAATGATATACACGTGCAGGAGACTGTTCACATAGTGCGGTAATGATATACATGTGCAGGAGACTGATCATATAGTGCAGTAATGATATACATGTGCAGGAGACTGATCATATAGTGCAGTAATGATATGCACGTGCAGGAGACTGATCACATAGTGCGGTAATGATATGCACGTGCAGGCGGCTGTTCACATAGTGCGGTAATGATATGCACGTGCAGGAGGCTGTTCACATAGTGCGGTAATGATATGCACGTGCAGGAGGCTGTTCACATAGTGCGGTAATGATATGCACGTGCAGGCGGCTGTTCACATAGTGCGGTAATGATATGCACGTGCAGGCGGCTGTTCACATAGTGCGGTAATGATATGCACGTGCAGGAGGCTGTTCACATAGTGCGGTAATGATATGCACGTGCAGGAGGCTGTTCACATAGTGCGGTAATGATATGCACGTGCAGGAGGCTGTTCGCATAACAAATTAGCCATATACATGCGCAGCAAGCCGTAAGTAATCATATACAGCTGAAAACCGTAAAATGCTACCGGCGAATGCAGATATGTAATACAATAACCTGGGGCCGGGCTGACCAAGGGTTTCCCCGAACTCCGGCTCACCTCCGGAGTCCGGGAACCGCCAGCGTTACCCCCGGTCAGCCACAGCCACTTACCACCACCATGGCGGCTGAAGCGAGGTTCCTGTCAGCTGACTCGTGCAGTCAGCTGACCGGTGGCAACGTGACTCCACCTCCTGCCGACATCACGTGACACCCTCAAGCGAAGAACCCACGGCGTCATTGAAGGGAGGAGAGCCGTGAGTTTTATGGTCATCCCGCTCCTCCCACAATTACAGGCCAGCTGCGCAGGCCTTTCCATATATATAACTTATACCAGCTGTACATATATATATTATATACAGTATATACCAGGTTATACCAGCATGGTCCATATCACTATATACAGGAGATATATAACATACCAGCTGTACATATATATTATATACAGTATATACCCAGGTTATACCAACATGGTCCATATCACTATATACAGGGATATATAACTTATACCAGCTGTGCATATATATACAGTATATACCAGGTTATACCAGCATGGTCCATATCACTATATACAGGAGATATGTAACTTATACCAGCTGTACATATATAATTATATACAGTATATACCAGGTTATACCAGCATGGTCCATATCACTATATACAGGAGATATATAACTTATACCAGCTGTACATATATATTATATACAGTATATACCAGGTTATACCAGCATGGTCCATATCACTATATACAGGAGATATATAACTTATACCAGCTGTACATATATATTATATACAGTATATACCAGCATGGTCCATATCACTATATACAGTATATATAACTTATACCAGCTGTACATATATATTATATACAGTATATACCAGGTTATACCAGCATGGTCCATATCACTATATACAGGAGATATATAACTTATACCAGCTGTACAGATATATTATATACAGTATATACCAGGTTATACCAGCATGGTCCATATCACTATATACAGTATATATAACTTATACCAGCTGTACATATATATTATATACAGTATATACCAGGTTATACCAGCATGGCCCATATCACTATATACAGGAGATATATAACTTATACCAGCTGTACATATATATTATACCAGCTGTACACATATATTATATACAGTATATACCAGGATATACCAGCATGGTCCATATCACTATATACAGGAGATATATAACTTATACCAGCTGTACATATATATTATATACAGTATATACCCAGGTTAGACCAGCACGGTCCATATCACTATATACAGGAGATAAACAAAATTGTTCTTACCTGTAATTTTGATTTCCTTGAGTCCCAAGGCAGCACACAGATGGGATATTTCATCCCCCAGTCTCCAACCTAGGACCGTCCACCTAGCAAGATAATTAAGAAATTAGCATAGTTAATTGCTGACCTGATAAGACTCCCCTCCTACAGATCACACCTGTGTTAATAAAATAGAGACGAATTACAGAAAAAAATAGTATTGGGAGGGTATTGGTGTGCTGCCTTGGGACTCAAGGAAATCAAAATTACAGGTAAGAACAATTTTGTTTTTCCTTATCGTCCCAAGGCAGCACACAGATGGGATCTTACATAGAAACCCAAAGGGAGGGTAATTCCTAAAAGGACTACAATCTCAAAGGCTGAATTACTAGCCTATACTTTGACACAGGATAGCAGTATGGACCAGGAGGCTGCATTACAGACTCAAAATTTGGACCCTCTGTGCTTATCAGGAGGAAGTTGAACTGGTAGAAAAGACTGAAGAAACTACAGGGAAAAATTCTCTTTTTGCTCCAAATCACGAGATGGAAGAACCCAACTCCACCTCAGATTTATGAACTTCAAGCTCTTGTGGCCTGGAAGGACAAAACATTTGCAGATCTCAGCTAGACAACACTTTGTTTAGGACAAGGCGAGAGCCTCTTACTATCCAATACAGATTATTCCTCTACTGTTCTGCAATACGGGCCTTCAGGTACAGTTCAGGGCCAGCGGCCATGGATATATGAAGGAAAACGACTATTTCTTCTATCCTTCTGGTAGATTCTTTACAGAACGAAAGAAATTCTCTAAATCAAATACAAATTTCTCATCCCTTTATGGAATCCTATGGACATGGCGACTTCACATACTGTATTCATTATATGATGGTTCTTCAAGAGCAGAATATCATTCATAATAGATGCTTGCAGACTCAAGTGTAGCTGTATTTCCTAAGGAAAGGATCAACAATGAAGGAATTAGAGTTTTATCTCAGTTCAATCGAAGCCGGTTGTACAGATTATAGGAATTTTGTCTACAGTAAATCTTGGTGCAGAGGAACCTACAGAATTCTCTCCTAAATACTCAATGGTTGGAATAACCAGACTCTGAAAGCCAAACAGAAAGACATCACAATGGAGACAGTGAAGACCTTCTGTAAGATTTCCTTATGAAGAAGATTGATAGAAACTATTTCACTAGCAGAGAACATCTCGTCCTGGTAGATCAGCATCCTATGGAGGTACAACCTCTCTGATGAACTCGGAGGTACCAGAGTATTTCCGGATCTTCTAGATTTAACAAGAAGAGGTTCGAGTCACACTTTGATGGTAAAGTCTCTTCTCTCACATTAAAACTATTATGTGGCTTTAAGATTCTAGGATAAACTTTGCTGAATCCTAATAGACTTGTAGTATGTACTGGTTGTTGTTTTCTTGTGGATCATCATCAGGACTAGATTTCTTTGATACGGTCAAACTGCTACAAAGTCCGCCACACGTCCAGTGCGGAATGTATTCTCTTTAGAGATCCACTTTGATATGAAGATGGCGTACTAAAAATTACCACCTTTCATTATGCCAGAAGCTAGAAGGAAAACCGACAACCGGACCGGACAATCTCCTGTTGATTATCTCTGAAGTGGCTCTTTGTCCACAATCATGTAGCAGAAGTGAGATGGTGAACGTCTCCTCAGTACAAAAGACACTCAATCCGCAATCCTCAACAAGAGACCCGGAGTTGATGGTTGGAATTATTCTGGTGATAAAAGTAAAGAATTAAACCATGAACCTTCTGGAAAAGAAGAAGAATTACTGCTTGTAAACCACCATGCTTAGAGTACAGCACCACATGAGCCATCTGGAGACAGATCTGCTACTATCCCAATAGACACTTCATAATATCATTGGACCAGAGACAACAAAGAGCCTAAGACTCTGTGGAGATGAGCACCACATGGACAACAAGCCTGATCCTTGAGTTAAGGAGACAGATCTTATGGAAACCATTACAACTTCTTCCTTCAAGAATGGACCTGGAACAAAGAGAAGACGAATAAATCGTTTAGAACAGTAAAGTCTATATTTAAAGATGTGAATATCTACTATCATGTTGACTGTCATGTGCCAAACTAGAAGCTGAAGCTTTAACTGATAATGTATAAGTCATCTGCTTGATGTTAATCAGACCCATGGAAAGGAATCTACTTTAGTTAGATGTATACAGGGGATATATAGTATACAGAGGGATATATTATATACAGGGGGATATATACTGTATACAGGGGGATATATTGTATACAGGGGATATATATATAACTGATAATGTACAAGTCATCTGTTTGATGTTAATCAGACCCATGGAAAGGAATCTACTTTAGTTAGATGCCTATAATGTAATGACATCTATTAACAGATCTGCAACACCAGAGCCAAAGAGGAGCAGGAAGAAGATTTCTGGCATATTACACGGATCAGACCTATGTATTCTTACACAGAGGCTCCATCTGAAGGGCCTGACATCTGTAAGAGAAATATATATATTAGTACATGATAGAGATGACAACCACAGAACCACCAGAGCAGATGGAGGTAGAAACATATTGGTGCCAGGTCCAGCTATAAGAGACCCTGACCCAGGGCCCTATACACAAGAAATGACCCATAAGACAGTATACAGGGCGTATATAAAATATATATATATATATATATATATATATATATATATATATATATATATATATATATATATATATATATATATATATCTCTATAATGTGCGGTTAGACGTTATCTGCAACATAGATAGGCAACAAAGCCGAACTAAGAGTAAGGAAAATACCCCTCTAAACAAGGCTGATAACAGAGAACAATCTGTATATCTAAGTACTACAACCTTCATCCAATATATAGCTGACAACAGGAGCAGCTCGAATTTACAAGATCTACACTTTCTATGCAGACTATAAGACTGACCACAGGGAAAGGGTTGTATTCATAGGCACTATAGGGTTAATACAGCCTATATGATTAAGTGAACAATAGGTCGTATTCACAGGGAGTATAGTGAGCCACAGGTTGTATTCACCACAGTAATACAGACTATGAAGACTATGTCAGGCACAACAGACTTCATGCCGACAGATTGCTACCAGAGAGCAGTAGCTATATACACAGGTACATGCTATATACAGACTATATGGATACAAGCACTACATACAGACTATATGGATACAAGCACTACATATTATATACAGGTACATACAGACTATATGGATACAAGCACTACATATTATATACAGGTACATACAGACTATATGGATACAAGCACTACATATTATATACAGGTACATACAGACTATATGGATACAAGCACTACATATTATATACAGGTACATACAGACTATACGGATACAAGCACTACATATTATATACAGGTACATACAGACTATACGGATACAAGCACTACATATTATATACAGGTACATACAGACTATACGGATACAAGCACTACATATTATATACAGGTACATACAGACTATACGGATACAAGCACTACATATTATATACAGGTACATACAGACTATACGGATACAAGCACTACATATTATATGCAGGTACATACAGACTATACGGATACAAGCACTACATATTATATACAGGTACATACAGACTATACGGATACAAGCACTACATATTATATACAGGTACATACAGACTATACGGATACAAGCACTACATATTATATACAGGTACATACAGACTATACGGATACAAGCACTACATATTATATACAGGTACATACAGACTATACGGATACAAGCACTACATACAGACTATATGGATACAAGCACTACATATTATATACAGGTACATACAGACTATATGGATACAAGCACTACATATTATATACAGGTACATACAGACTATATGGATACAAGCACTACATATTATATACAGGTACATACAGACTATATGGATACAAGCACTACATATTATATAC
>NW_026608038.1:5000-40000 GCF_029499605.1 Hyla sarda | reverse complement strand
GTACTATAGGATATATACAGACTGTATGGCTGACAACAGAGAACAATAGCCTGTAACAACAAGCACTATAGGCTATATACAGACTGGATGGCTGACAACAGAGAACAATAGTCTGTAACAAGTACTATAGGATATATACAGACTGTATGGCTGACAACAGAGAACAATAGCCTGTAACAACAAGTACTATAGGCTATATACAGACTGTATGGCTGACAACAGAGAGCAATAGCCTGTAACAACAAGCACTATAGGCTATATACAGACTGTATGGCTGACAACAGAGAACAATAGCCTGTAACAACAAGCACTATAGGCTATATACAGACTGTATGGCTGACAACAGAGAGCAATAGTCTGTAACAACAAGCACTATAGGCTATATACAGACTGGATGGCTGACAACAGAGAACAATAGTCTGTAACAACAAGTACTATAGGATATATACAGACTGTATGGCTGACAACAGAGAACAATAGCCTGTAACAACAAGCACCACAGGCTATATACAGACTGTATGGCTGACAACAGAGAACAATAGCCTGTAACAACAAGTACTATAGGCTATATACAGACTGGATGGCTGACAACAGAGAGCAATAGTCTGTAACAACAAGTACTATAGGCTATATACAGACTGTATGGCTGACAACAGAACAATAGTCTGGAACAACAAGTACTATAGGCTATATACAGACTGGATGGCTGACAACAGAGAACAATAGTCTGTAACAACAAGCACCACAGGCTATATACAGACTGTATGGCTGACAACAGAGAACAATAGCCTGTAACAACAAGTACTATAGGCTATATACAGACTGTATGGCTGACAACAGAGAGCAATAGCCTGTAACAACAAGTACTATAGGCTATATACAGACTGTATGGCTGACAACAGAACAATAGTCTGGAACAACAAGTACTATAGGCTATATACAGACTGTATGGCTGACAACAGAGAACAATAGTCTGTAACAACAAGTACTATAGGATATATACAGACTGTATGGCTGACAACAGAGAACAATAGCCTGTAACAACAAGTACTATAGACTATATACAGACTGTATGGCTGACAACAGAGAACAATAGCCTGTAACAACAAGTACTATAGGCTATATACAGACTGGATGGCTGACAACAGAGAACAATAGCCTGTAACAACAAGCACTATAGGCTATATACAGACTGGATGGCTGACAACAGAGAACAATAGCCTGTAACAACAAGTACTATAGGCTATATACAGACTGTATGGCTGACAACAGAGAGCAATAGCCTGTAACAACAAGTACTATAGGATATATACAGACTGTATGGCTGACAACAGAGAACAATAGTCTGGAACAACAAGTACTATAGGCTATATACAGACTGGATGGCTGACAACAGAGAGCAATAGCCTGTAACAACAAGCACTATAGGCTATATACAGACTGGATGGCTGACAACAGAGAGCAATAGTCTGTAACAACAAGCACTATAGGCTATATACAGACTGGATGGCTGACAACAGAGAGCAATAGCCTGTAACAACAAGTACTATAGGCTATATACAGACTGGATGGCTGACCACAGAGAGCAATAGCCTGTAACAACAAGTACTATAGGCTATATACAGACTGTATGGCTGACAACAGAGAACAATAGTCTGTAACAACAAGCACTATAGGCTATATACAGACTGGATGGCTGACAACAGAGAGCAATAGTCTGTAACAACAAGCACTATAGGATATATACAGACTGTATGGCTGACAACAGAGAACAATAGCCTGTAACAACAAGCACTATAGGCTATATACAGACTGGATGGCTGACAACAGAGAACAATAGCCTGTAACAACAAGCACTATAGGCTATATACAGACTGGATGGCTGACAACAGAGAACAATAGCCTGTAACAACAAGCACTATAGGCTATATACAGACTGGATGGCTGACAACAGAGAACAATAGCCTGTAACAACAAGCACTATAGGCTATATACAGACTGTATGGCTGACAACAGAGAACAATAGTCTGTAACAACAAGTACTATAGACTATATACAGACTGTATGGCTGACAACAGAGAACAATAGCCTGTAACAACAAGTACTATAGGCTATATACAGACTGTATGGCTGACAACAGAGAGCAATAGCCTGTAACAACAAGCACTATAGGCTATATACAGATTGTATGGCTGACAACAGAGAGCAATAGCCTGTAACAACAAGTACTATAGGCTATATACAGACTGGATGGCTGACAACAGAGAACAATAGTCTGTAACAACAAGTACTATAGGCTATATACAGACTGTATGGCTGACAACAGAGAACAATAGTCTGTAACAACAAGTACTATAGGCTATATACAGACTGGATGGCTGACAACAGAGAACAATAGCCTGTAACAACAAGTACTATAGGCTATATACAGACTGGATGGCTGACAACAGAGAACAATAGTCTGTAACAACAAGTACTATAGGCTATATACAGACTGTATGGCTGACAACAGAGAACAATAGTGTATCCACAGGCATTACAGGCCTTGTGCAGTCTAAATGTCTTACAACAGTATAGATAAGATACTTATCTTTATTCCTGAAGCGACGTCACTGCATACAATTTACCAGAATGCAGCGCAAAAGACGGTCGCCATGATTCTCATGATGGATTTGCAGAACAGCAAGATAGACACAACGTACAACCCATTGTGCACATTATTTAAGCAATACAGCGGCTATAGCCATAATTCTGGTCAGAGAAATCTGCAAAGGGTTTAAGGACATATCTGCTGGCAGGACCATGTGATGGGTAATGTTATTAATGCCAGGGAACCCCTAAAGCGTGAAACATACCTGATGCCAGCAAGTGTAGGAAACATTTGCTCCTCATGGAGATTTCCAGTCTTCACCAGGACCCAGCACCGGATATACTGTGGAGCAGACCAGATCCAGACATCCGAAGTGATGACAGACCGGACCGTCACGCCAGGATACTCCACCGGCATAAGCAAGATACCGATACGCCAGGATACTCTACCGGCATAAGCAAGGTACCGATACGCCAGGATACTCCACCAGCAGTCAGGTATAGGGAGCCCAGCCAGGATACTTCACCAGCATAATAGAAGGGCAAAACAGGGCTGGAATATGACATCAGCCAAAGGTTCAGAATGATTTATCCAGGATACTGCACTGGTTACCTAAATATTTAATCATCCATCATTACCTCAAACCGGGACCTTGCACCGGTCATATCCCTGCCATCTGCCTCTGCCAGGATACTGCACCAGCAGGAAAAATTTGATGGCAGGGAACAGCCAGGACCCCGCACTGGCAAATACTTACTTCAAAAAGTTGCAGCCAAGACCCCGCAGGGCTGAGATAAGCGATGGGCACACGGAACATCTCGGAACCAGTATGAGTCGGCCAGGACCCCGCACTGGCTTATGGCTCATATCAGGACACTGGCACAGGTATTACCAGGACCCCGCACTGGCTTATGGCTCATATCAGGACACTGGCACAGGTATTACCAGGACCCCGCACTGGCTTATGGCTCATATCAGGACACTGGCACAGGTATTACCAGGACCCCGCACTGGCTTATGGCTCATATCAGGACACTGGCACAGGTATTACCAGGACCCCGCACTGGTAAAGCATGAAGCTCAGAATATACTCTGAGACCAGGTCATGGCCAGGATACTGCACCGGCACTTAATTGCGTTGCAGCCAGGACCCCGCAAGGCTGATCAGAAGATCTGTAAGTCCAGAAACATCCAAAACAAAGGGAAAACCACAGGTAGAAGGAGCAGGTGGAACATCTCCTGGTGGAATGAGGACAAAATTAAACACAGGTGTGATCTGTAGGAGGGGGTTCTTATCAGGTCAGCAATTAACTATGCTAATTTCTTAATTATCTTGCTAGGTGGACGGTCCTAGGTTGGAGACTGGGGGATGAAATATCCCATCTGTGTGCTGCCTTGGGACGATAAGGAAATATAACTTATACCAGCTGTACATATATATTATATACAGTATATACCAGGTTATACCAGCATGGTCCATATCACTATATACAGGAGATATATAACTTATACCAGCTGTACATATATATTATATACAGTATATACACAGGTTATACCAGCATGGTCCATATCACTATATACAGGAGATATATAACTTATACCAGCTGTACATATATATTATATACAGTATATACCAGGTTATACCAGCATGGTCCATATCACTATATACAGGAGATATATAACTTATACCAGCTGTACATATATATTATATACAGTATATACCCAGGTTATACCAGCATGGTCCATATCACTATATACAGGAGATATATAACTTATACCAGCTGTACATATATATTATATACAGTATATACCAGATTATACCAGCATGATCCATATCACTATATACAGGAGATATATAACTTATACCAGCTGTACATATATATTATATACAGTATATACCCAGGTTATACCAGCATGGTCCATATCACTATATACAGGAGATATATAACTTATACCAGCTGTACATATATATTATATACAGTATATACCCAGGTTATACCAGCATGGTCCATATCACTATATACAGGAGATATATAACTTATACCAGCTGTACATATATATTATATACAGTATATACCAGGTTATACCAGCATGGTCCATATCACTATATACAGGAGATATATAACTTATACCAGCTGTACATATATATTATATACAGTATATACCCAGGTTATACCAGCATGGTCCATATCACTATATACAGGAGATATATAACTTATACCAGCTGTACATATATATTATATACAGTATATACCCAGGTTATACCAGCATGGTCCATATCACTATATACAGGAGATATATAACTTATACCAGCTGTACATATATATTATATACAGTATATACCAGGTTATACCAGCATGGTCCATATCACTATATACAGGAGATATATAACTTATACCAGCTGTACATATATAT
Organism: Hyla sarda; assembly: GCF_029499605.1. Taxonomy (NCBI): domain Eukaryota; kingdom Metazoa; phylum Chordata; class Amphibia; order Anura; family Hylidae; genus Hyla; species Hyla sarda. The sequence continues at coordinate 34,995 of NW_026608038.1, read as the reverse complement.
TATATACAGTATATACCAGGTTATACCAGCATGGTCCATATCACTATATACAGGAGATATATAACTTATACCAGCTGTACATATATATTATATACAGTATATACCAGGTTATACCAGCATGGTCCATATCACTATATACAGGAGATATATAACTTATACCAGCTGTACATATATATTATATACAGTATATACACAGGTTATACCAGCATGGTCCATATCACTATATACAGGAGATATATAACTTATACCAGCTGTACATATATATTATATACAGTATATACCAGGTTATACCAGCATGGTCCATATCACTATATACAGGAGATATATAACTTATACCAGCTGTACATATATATTATATACAGTATATACCAGGTTATACCAGCATGGACCATATCACTATATACAGGAGATATATAACTTATACCAGCTGTACATATATATTATATACAGTATATACTAGGTTATACCAGCATGGTCCATATCACTATATACAGGAGATATATAACTTATACCAGCTGTACATATATATTATATACAGTATATACCAGGATATACCAGCATGGTCCATATCACTATATACAGGAAATATATAACTTATACCAGCTGTACATATATATTATATACAGTATATACCCAGGTTATACCAGCATGATCCATATCACTATATACAGGAGATATATAACTTATACCAGCTGTACATATATATTATATACAGTATATACCAGGATATACCAGCTGTACATATATATTATATACAGTATATACCCAGGTTATACCAGCATGATCCATATCACTATATACAGGAGATATATAACTTATACCAGCTGTACATATATATTATATACAGTATATACCAGGATATACCAGCTGTACATATATATTATATACAGTATATACCAGGTTATACCAGCATGGTCCATATCACTATATACAGGAGATATATAACTTATACCAGCTGTACATATATATTATATACAGTATATACCAGGTTATACCAGCATGGTCCATATCACTATATACAGGAGATATATAACTTGTCACGATGCCGGCTGGCAGGTAGTGGATCCTCTGTGCCAGAGAGGGATTGGCGTGGACCGTGCTAGTGGATCGGTTCTAAGTCACTACTGGTTTTCACCAGAGCCCGCCGCAAAGCGGGATGGTCTTGCTGCGGCGGTAGTGACCAGGTCGTATCCACTAGCAACGGCTCTACCTCTCTGACTGCTGAAGATAGGCGCGGTACAAGGGAGTAGACAGAAGCAAGGTCGGACGTAGCAGAAGGTCGGGGCAGGCAGCAAGGATCGTAGTCAGGGGCAACGGCAGAAGGTCTGGAACACAGGCTAGGAACAAACAAGGGAACGCTTTCACTGGCACTAAGGCAACAAGATCCGGCAAGGGAGTGCAGGGGAAGTGAGGTATTAATAGGGAAGTGCACAGGTGAGGATACTGATTGGAACCACTGCGCCAATCAGCGGCGCAGTGGGCCTTTAAATCGCAAAGACCCGGCGCGCGCGCGCCCTAGGGAGCGGGGCCGCGCGCGCCGGGACAGGACCGACGGAGAGCGAGTCAGGTACGGGAGCCGGGGTGCGCATCGCGAGCGGGCGCCACCCGCATCGCGAATCGCATCCCGGCTGGATGCGGTATCGCAGCGCCCCGGGTCAGTGGGTCTGACCGGAGCGCTGCAGTGAGGAGAGTGTAGCGAGCGCTCCGGGGAGGAGCGGGGACCCGGAGCGCTCGGCGTAACATAACTTATACCAGCTGTACATATATATTATATACAGTATATACCAGGTTATACCAGCATGGTCCATATCACTATATACAAGAGATATATAACTTATACCAGCTGTACATATATAATTATATACAGTATATACCAGGTTATACCAGCATGGTCCATATCACTATATACAGGAGATATATAACTTATACCAGCTGTACATATATATTATATACAGTATATACCAGGTTATACCAGCATGGTCCATATCACTATATACAGGAGATATATAACTTATACCAGCTGTACATATATATTATATACAGTATATACCAGGTTATACCAGCATGGTCCATATCACTATATACAGGATATATAACTTATACCAGCTGTACATATATATTATATACAGTATATACCAGGTTATACCAGCATGGTCCATATCACTATATACAGGATATATAACTTATACCAGCTGTACATATATATTATATACAGTATATACCAGGTTATACCAGCATGGTCCATATCACTATATACAGGAGATATATAACTTATACCAGCTGTACATATATATTATATACAGTATATACCCAGGTTATACCAGCATGGTCCATATCACTATATACAGGAGATATATAACTTATACCAGCTGTACATATATATTATTTACAGTATATACCAGGTTATACCAGCATGGTCCATATCACTATATACAGGAGATATATAACTTATACCAGCTGTACATATATATTATATACAGTATATACCCAGGTTATACCAGCATGGTCCATATCACTATATACAGGAGATATATAACTTATACCAGCTGTACATATATATTATATACAGTATATACCAGGTTATACCAGCATGGTCCATATCACTATATACAGGATATATAACTTATACCAGCTGTACATATATATTATATACAGTATATACCAGGTTATACCAGCATGGTCCATATCACTATATACAGGAGATATATAACTTATACCAGCTGTACATATATATTATATACAGTATACACCAGGTTATACCAGCATGGTCCATATCACTATATACAGGAGATATATAACTTATACCAGCTGTACATATATATTATATACAGTATATACCAGGTTATACCAACATGGTCCATATCACTATATACAGGAGATATATAACTTATACCAGCTGTACAGATATATTATATACAGTATATACCAGGTTATACCAGCATGGTCCATATCACTATATACAGGAGATATATATAACTTATACCAGCTGTACATATATATTATATACAGTATATACCAGGTTATACCAGCATGGTCCATATCACTATATACAGGAGATATATAACTTATACCAGCTGTACAGATATATTATATACAGTATATACCAGGTTATACCAGCATGGTCCATATCACTATATACAGGAGATATATAACTTATACCAGCTGTACATATATATTATATACAGTATATACCCAGGTTATACCAGCATGATCCATATCACTATATACAGGAGATATATAACTTATACCAGCTGTACATATATATTATATACAGTATATACCCAGGTTATACCAGCATGGTCCATATCACTATATACAGGAGATATATAACTTATACCAGCTGTACAGATATATTATATACAGTATATACCAGATTATACCAGCATGGTCCATATCACTATATACAGGAGATATATAACTTATACCAGCTGTACAGATATATTATATACAGTATATACCAGCACAGACCGTCTAACCTGCCATGGGGGGGGGGGGGGGGGGTAGCTGTGTATTTTTGATGCCTCTGTGGGGGGCAGTTGTTGGTGACAGGGGTATTGTGCGGATAATCCTGACATCCTGGTTACGGTTGTTGTCGCTGTTCACACAATGGTTCCTGTCACTTCTCATCTTCTTCTCCTTCAGTCATTACAAATATTTGTCCTGTGTACAGGGGACAGATCCGGGGACAACAGACCCCAGAGTGTACACAGCACAGCGCCCCCCGGGGTGACCAGTGTGTGAGGACGGATCCCCTGTGTATAAGGATGTATCCCCTGTGTATAAGGATGTATCCCCTGTATATAAGGATGTATCCCCTGTATATAAGGATGTATCCCCTGTATATAAGGATGTATCCCCTGTATATAAGGATGTATCCCCTGTATATAAGGATGTATCCCCTGTATATTAGGATGTATCCCCCTGTATATAAGGATGTATCCCCTGTATATAAGGACGTATCCCCTGTACATAAGGATGTATCCCCTGTACATAAGGATGTATCCCCTGTGTATAAGGATGTATCCCCTGTGTATAAGGATGTATCCCCTGTATATAAGGATGTATCCCCTGTATATAAGGATGTATCCCCTGTATATAAGGATGTATCCCCTGTGTATAAGGATGTATCCCCTGTGTATAAGGATGTATCCCCTGTGTATAAGGACGGATCCCCTGTGTATAAGGACGTATCCCCTGTGTATAAGGATGTATCCCCTGTGTATAAGGATGTATCCCCTGTGTATAAGGATGTATCCCCTGTATATAAGGATGTATCCCCTGTATATAAGGATGTATCCCCCTGTGTATAAGGATGTATCCCCCTGTGTATAAGGATGTATCCCCTGTATATAAGGATGTATCCCCTGTATATAAGGATATACCCCCCTGTATATAAGGATGTATCCCCTGTATATAAGGATGTATCCCCTGTATATAAGGATGTATCCCCTGTATATAAGGATGTATCCCCTGTATATAAGGATGTATCCCCTGTATATAAGGATGTATCCCCTGTATATAAGGATGTATCCTCTGTATATAAGGATGTATCCCCTGTATATAATGACGTATCCTCTGTATATAAGGATGTATCCCCTGTATATAAGGATGTATCCCCTGTATATAAGGATGTATCCCCTGTATATAAGGATGTATCCCCTGTATATAAGGACGTATCCCCTGTGTATAAGGACGTATCCCCTGTGTATAAGGACGTATCCCCTGTGTATAAGGATGTATCCCCTGTATATAAGGATGTATCCTCTGTATATTAGGATGTATCCCCTGTATATAAGGATGTATCCCCTGTATATAAGGATGTATCCCCTGTATATAAGGATGTATCCCCTGTATATAAGGATGTATCCCCTGTATATAAGGATGTATCCCCTGTATATAAGGATATATCCCCTGTATATAAGGATGTACCCCCTGTATATAAGAATGTATCCCCTGTATATAAGGATGTATCCCCTGTATATAAGGATGTACCCCCTGTATATAAGAATGTATCCCCTGTATATAAGGATGTATCCCCTGTATATAAGGATGTATCCCCTGTATATTAGGATGTATCCCCTGTATATAAGGATGTATCCCCTGTATATAAGGATGTATCCCCTGTATATTAGGATGTATCCCCTTCCAGTGTCCCCATGACAACTCCTATAGTCCGGCTCCGCAGGGGGTGACCCGGGGGCTGCAGCTGTGTCCATAGGAGACGACCAACCAGCTCACTGACAGCTGCTGCCTCCGCGCCGGATATAAGGCTGAGCCGGGACCACGAGCACCAGAACCGGAGGAGAGGTGAGTACTGACCACTGTCCTGATGTATCTAAGCCTGTCCTGTGTGATACTGTCCCGATGTATCTAATCCTGTCCTGTGTGATACTGTCCCGATGTATCTAAGCCTGTCCCGATGTATCTAATGCTGTCCTGTGTGATACTGTCCTGATGTATCTTAGCCTGTCCTTTGTGATACTGTCCCGATGTATCTAATCCTGTCCAGATGTATCTAAGCCTGTCCTGTGTGATACTCTCCTGTTGTATCTAATTCTGTCCTGTGTGATACTGTCCCGATGTATCTTAGCCTGTCCTTTGTGATACTGTCCCGATGTATCTAATCCTGTCCAGATGTATCTAAGCCTGTCCTGTGTGATACTCTCCTGTTGTATCTAATTCTGTCCTGTGTGATACTGTCCTGATGTATCTAAGCCTGTCCTGTGTGATACTGTCCCGATGTATCTAATCCTGTCCTGATGTATATAAGCCTGTCCTGTGTGATATTGTCCTGATGTATCTAAGCCTGTCCTGTGTGATACTGTCCTGATGTATCTTAGTCTATCCTCTGTGATACTGTCGTGATGTATCTAAGCCTGTCCTGTCTGATACTGTCCTGATGTTTCTAATCCTGTCCTGTGTGATACTGTCCTGATGTATCTAATCCTGTCCTGTGTGATACTGTCCCGATGTATCTAAGCCTGTCCCGATGTATCTAATGCTGTCCTGTGTGATACTGTCCTGATGTATCTTAGCCTGTCCTTTGTGATACTGTCCCGATGTATCTAATCCTGTCCAGATGTATCTAAGCCTGTCCTGTATTATACTGTCCTGTTGTATCTAATTCTGTCCTGTGTGATACTGTCCTGATGTATCTAAGCCTGTCCTGTGTGATACTGTCCCGATGTATCTAATCCTGTCCTGATGTATATAAGCCTGTCCTGTGTGATATTGTCCTGATGTATCTAAGCCTGTCCTGTGTGATACTGTCCTGATGTATCTTAGTCTATCCTCTGTGATACTGTCGTGATGTATCTAAGCCTGTCCTGTCTGATACTGTCCTGATGTTTCTAAGTCTATCCTGGGTTACACTGTCCAGGTGTATCTAAGCTTATACTGTGTGATACTGTCCTGATTTATCTCAGTCTATCCTGTGTTACACTGTACAGGTATATCTCAGCCTGTTCTATGTGATACAGTCCAGGTGTATCTAAGCTGAGTATATCTTCCTGTGTGCATACAGTGCCGGTGTATCTAAGCTGGGTATATCTATCTGTGTGATACAGTCCCGGTGTATCTAAGCTGGGTATATCTTCCTGTGTGATACTGTCCCGATGTATCTAATCCTGTCCTGTGTGATACTGTCCTGATGTACCTAAGCCTATCCTCTGTGATACTGTCTTGATGTATCTAAGCCTGTCCTGTGTGATACTGTCCTGTTGTATCTAATTCTGTCCTGTGTGATACTGTCCTGATGTATCTAAGCCTGTCCTGTGTGATACTGTCCTGATGTATCTAAGCCTGTCCTGTGTGATACTCTCCTGTTGTATCTAATTCTGTCCTGTGTGATACTGTCCTGATGTATCTAAGCCTGTACTGTGTGATACTGTCCTGATGTATCTAAGCCTGTCTTGTCTGATACTGTCCTGATGTGTCTAAGCCTGTCCTGTGTGATACTGTCCTGATGTATCTAAGCCTGTACTGTGTGATACTGTCCTGATGTATCTAAGCCTGTCTTGTCTGATACTGTCCTGATGTGTCTAAGCCTGTCCTGTGTGATACTGTCCTGATGTATCTAAGCCTGTTCTGTGTGATACTGTCCTGATGTATCTAAGCCTGTCCTGTGTGATACTGTCCTGATGTATCTTAGTCGATCCTGTGTTACACTGTACAGGTATAGCTCAGTCTGTTCTGTGTGATACAGTCCCTGTGTATCTAAGCTGGGTATATCTCCCTGTGTGGATACAGTCTTTATGTATCTAAGCTGGATATATCTGTGTGATACAGTCCCGGTGTATCTAAGCTGGGTATATCTTACTGTGTGGATACAGTGCTGATGTATCTAAGCTGGGTATATCTTCCTGTGTGATACAGTCCCGGTGTATCTAAGCTGGGTATATCTTCCTGTGTGATACAGTCCCGGTGTATCTAAGCTGGGTATATCTTCCTGTGTGATACAGTCCCGGTGTATCTAAGCTGGGTATATCTTCCTGTGTGATTCAGTCCCGGTGTATCTAAGCTGGGTATATCTTCCTGTGTGGATACAGTCCTGATGTATCTAAGCTGGGTATATCTATCTGTGTGATTCAGTCCCGGTGTATCTAAGCTGGGTATATCTTCCTGTGTGGATACAGTCCTGATGTATCTAAGCTGGGTATATCTATCTGTGTGATACAGTCCTGATGTATCTAAGCTGGGTATATCTTCCTGTGTGGATATAGGGTGAGCGCCGTCCCCTCCGCTGACAGGATGATGAGATTTCTGCTGCTGTTATTTCTGAGGCTGGAGGTGACGCTCTGCAGCGGGTGAGTGACAGCTCGTATTATATGTGTCAGTAATAGATATTATATGTGTCAGTAATAGATATTATATGTGTCAGTAATAGATATTATATGTGTCAGTAATAGATATTATATGTGTCAGTAATAGATATTATATGTCAGTAATAGATATTATATGTGTCAGTAATAGATATTATATGTGTCAGTAATAGATATTATATGTGTCAGTAATAAATATTATATGGTCAGTAATAGATATTATATGGTCAGTAATAGATATTATATGTGTCAGTAACAGATATTATATGTGTCAGTAATAGATATTATATGTGTCAGTAACAGATATTATATGTGTCAGTAATAGATATTATATGTGTCAGTAATAGATATTATATGTGTCAGTAATAGATATTATATGTGTCAGTGATAGATATTATATGTGTCAGTAATAGATATTATATGTGTCAGTAATAGATATTATATGTGTCAGTAATAGATATTATATGTGTCAGTAATAGATATTATATGGTCAGTAATAGATATTATATGTGTCAGTAATAGATATTATATGTGTCAGTAATAGATATTATATGTGTCAGTAATAGATATTATATGTGTCAGTAATAGATATTATATGTCAGTAATAGATATTATATGTGTCAGTAATAGATATTATATGTGTCAGTAATAGATATTATATGTGTCAGTAATAGATATTATATGTGTCAGTAATAGATATTATATGGTCAGTAATAGATATTATATGTGTCAGTAATAGATATTATATGTGTCAGTAATAGATATTATATGTGTCAGTAATAGATATTATATGTGTCAGTAATAGATATTATATGTGTCAGTAATAGATATTATATGTCAGTAATAGATATTATATGTGTCAGTAATAGATATTATATGTGTCAGTAATAGATATTATATGTGTCAGTAATAGATATTATATGTGTCAGTAATAGATATTATATGTGTCAGTAATAGATATTATATGGTCAGTAATAGATATTATATGTGTCAGTAATAGATATTATATGTGTCAGTAATAGATATTATATGTGTCAGTAATAGATATTATATGTGTCAGTGATAGATATTATATGGTCAGTAATAGATATTATATGTGTCAGTAATAGATATTATATGTCAGTAATAGATATTATATGTGTCAGTAATAGATATTATATGTGTCAGTAATAGATATTATATGTGTCAGTAATAGATATTATATGGTCAGTAATAGATATTATATGTGTCAGTAATAGATATTATATGTGTCAGTAACAGATATTATATGTGTCAGTAATAGATATTATATGTGTCAGTAACAGATATTATATGTGTCAGTAATAGATATTATATGTGTCAGTAATAGATATTATATGTGTCAGTAATAGATATTATATGTGTCAGTAATAGATATTATATGTGTCAGTAATAGATATTATATGTGTCAGTAATAGATATTATATGTGTCAGTAATAGATATTATATGGTCAGTAATAGATATTATATGGTCAGTAATAGATATTATATGTGTCAGTAATAGATATTATATGTGTCAGTAATAGATATTATATGGTCAGTAATAGATATTATATGGTCAGTAATAGATATTATATGTCAGTAATAGATATTATATGGTCAGTAATAGATATTATATGGTCAGTAATAGATATTATATGTGTCAGTAATAGATATTATATGTGTCAGTAATAGATATTATATGGTCAGTAATAGATATTATATGTCAGTAATAGATATTATATGGTCAGTAATAGATATTATATGGTCAGTAATAGATATTATATGTGTCAGTAATAGATATTATATGTGTCAGTAATAGATATTATATGTGTCAGTAATAGATATTATATGTGTCAGTAATAGATATTATATGGTCAGTAATAGATATTATATGTGTCAGTAATAGATATTATATGGTCAGTAATAGATATTATATGTGTCAGTAACAGATATTATATGTGTCAGTAATAGATATTATATGGTCAGTAATAGATATTATATGTGTCAGTAATAGATATTATATGGTCAGTAATAGATATTATATGGTCAGTAATAGATATTATATGTGTCAGTAATAGATATTATATGTGTCAGTAATAGATATTATATGTGTCAGTAATAGATATTATATGTGTCAGTAATAGATATTATATGTGTCAGTAATAGATATTATATGTGTCAGTAATAGATATTATATGTGTCAGTAATAGATATTATATGTGTCAGTAATAGATATTATATGGTCAGTAATAGATATTATATGGTCAGTAATAGATATTATATGGTCAGTAATAGATATTATATGTGTCAGTAATAGATATTATATGTGTCAGTAATAGATATTATATGTGTCAGTAATAGATATTATATGTGTCAGTAATAGATATTATATGTGTCAGTAATAGATATTATATGTGTCAGTAATAGATATTATATGTGTCAGTAATAGATATTATATGTGTCAGTAATAGATATTATATGGTCAGTAATAGATATTATATGTGTCAGTAATAGATATTATATGTGTCAGTAATAGATATTATATGTGTCAGTAATAGATATTATATGTGTCAGTAATAGATATTATATGTGTCAGTAATAGATATTATATGTGTCAGTAATAGATATTATATGGTCAGTAATAGATATTATATGTGTCAGTAATAGATATTATATGTGTCAGTAATAGATATTATATGTGTCAGTAATAGATATTATATGGTCAGTAATAGATATTATATGGTCAGTAATAGATATTATATGTGTCAGTAACAGATATTATATGTCAGTAATAGATATTATATGTGTCAGTAATAGATATTATATGTGTCAGTAATAGATATTATATGTGTCAGTAATAGATATTATATGTGTCAGTAATAGATATTATATGGTCAGTAATAGATATTATATGGTCAGTAATAGATATTATATGTGTCAGTAATAGATATTATATGTGTCAGTAATAGATATTATATGGTCAGTAATAGATATTATATGGTCAGTAATAGATATTATATGTGTCAGTAATAGATATTATATGGTCAGTAATAGATATTATATGTGTCAGTAATAGATATTATATGTGTCAGTAACAGATATTATATGTGTCAGTAATAGATATTATATGTGTCAGTAATAGATATTATATGTGTCAGTAATAGATATTATATGTGTCAGTAATAGATATTATATGGTCAGTAATAGATATTATATGGTCAGTAATAGATATTATATGTGTCAGTAATAGATATTATATGGTCAGTAATAGATATTATATGGTCAGTAATAGATATTATATGGTCAGTAATAGATATTATATGTGTCAGTAATAGATATTATATGTGTCAGTAATAGATATTATATGGTCAGTAATAGATATTATATGTGTCAGTAATAGATATTATATGTGTCAGTAATAGATATTATATGTGTCAGTAATAGATATTATATGTGTCAGTAATAGATATTATATGTGTCAGTAATAGATATTATATGTGTCAGTAATAGATATTATATGTGTCAGTAATAGATATTATATGGTCAGTAATAGATATTATATGGTCAGTAATAGATATTATATGTGTCAGTAATAGATATTATATGTGTCAGTAAATCTGCCCTCTCCTGGCAGGCGGTGGTGTGAGCGGACGGTGCAGGTGAGGGATGAGGAAGTTGTCGCCCCCCGGAGGGAGCAGGAGGTTCCCTGTACAAGACTTTATCAGTACAATATGGAGGGCTGGAGGCTGGACCAGGAGAAGATGAGGCTGCACCACAGGGAGGACGGCATGTGCTTTATATACAGGTCAGTGCTTTATATACAGGTCAGTGCTATATACAGGTCAGTGCTTTATATACAGGTCAGTGCTATATACAGGACAGTGCTATATATACAGGTCAGTTTGCTATATACAGGTCAGTGCTATATATACAGGTCAGTGCTATATATATATATATATACAGGTCAGTGCTATATACAGGTGCTATATATATACACAGGTCAGTGCTATATACAGGTTAGTGCTATATATACAGGTCAGTGCTATATACATGCCAGTGCTAAATGTAGGTCAGTGCTATATACAGGTTAGTGCTATATATACAGGTTAGTGCTATATATATACAGGTTAGTGCTATATATACAGGCCAGTGCTATATATACAGGTCAGTGCTATATACAGGTCAGTTTGCTATATACAGGTCAGTTTGCTATATACAGGTCAGTGCTATATGTAGGTCAGTTTGCTATATACAGGTCAGTGCTATATACAGGTCAGTGCTATATACAGGTCAGTGCTATATATATATATATATATATATACACAGGTCAGTGCTATATACAGGTTAGTGCTATATATACAGGTCAGTGCTATATATACAGGTCAGTGCTATATACAGGTCAGTGCTATATATATATATACACACACAGGTCAGTGCTATATACAGGTCAGTGCTATGTACAGGTCAGTTTGCTATATACAGGTCAGTTTGCTATATACAGGTCAGTTTGCTATATACAGGTCAGTTTGCTATATACAGATCAGTGCTATATATATATACACAGGTCAGTGCTATATACAGGTGCTATATATATATATATATATATATATATATATATATACACAGGTCAGTGCTATATACAGGTTAGTGCTATATACAGGTCAGTGCTATATACAGGTCAGTTTGCTATATACAGGTCAGTTTGCTATATACAGGTCAGTGCTATATACAGGTCAGTGCTATATGTAGGTCAGTTTGCTATATACAGGTCAGTGCTATACACAGGTCAGCGCTATACACAGGTGCTATATATATATATATATATATATATATATATATATACAGGTCAGTTTGCTATATACAGGTCAGTTTGCTATATACAGATCAGTGCTATATATATATACACAGGTCAGTGCTATATACAGGTGCTATATATATATATATATATATATATATATATATATACAGGTCAGTGCTATATACAGGTTAGTGCTATATACAGGTCAGTGCTATATACAGGTCAGTTTGCTATATACAGGTCAGTTTGCTATATACAGGTCAGTTTGCTATATACAGGTCAGTGCTATATACAGGTCAGTGCTATATGTAGTTCAGTTTGCTATATACAGGTCAGTGCTATACACAGGTGCTATATATATATATATATATATATATATATATATATATATATACAGGTCAGTGCTATATACAGGTCAGTGCTATATATACAGGTCAGTGCTATATACAGGTCAGTGCTATATATACAGGTCAGTGCTATATATACAGGTCAGTGCTATATATATATATATACACACACAGGTCAGTGCTATATACAGGTTAGTGCTATATATACAGGTCAGTGCTATATACAGGTGCTATATATATATATATATATATATATATATATATATACACAGGTCAGTGCTATATACAGGTTAGTGCTATATATACATATATATATATATATATATATATATATATACACACAGGTCAGTGCTATATACAGGTCAGTGCTATATACAGGTCAGTTTGCTATATACAGATCAGTTTGCTATATACAGATCAGTTTGCTATATACAGATCAGTGCTATATACAGGTCAGTACTATATACAGGTCAGTGCTATATGTAGGTCAGTTTGCTATATACAGGTCAGTGCTATATACAGGTCAGTGCTATATATATATATATATATATATATATATATATATACACAGGTCAGTGCTATATACAGGTTAGTGCTATATATACAGGTCAGTGCTATACACACAGGTCAGTGCTATATACACAGGTCAGTGCTATATACAGGTCAGTGCTATATACACAGGTCAGTGCTATATACAGGTGCTATATATATATACACACAGGTCAGTGCTATATACAGGTTAGTGCTATATATACAGGTCAGTGCTATATACAGGTGCTATATATATATATATATATACACAGGTCAGTGCTATATACAGGTTAGTGCTATATATACAGGTCAGTGCTATATACAGGTGCTATATATATATATATATATACACAGGTCAGTGCTATATACAGGTTAGTGCTATATATACAGGTCAGTGCTATATACAGGTTAGTGCTATATATACAGGTCAGTGCTATATATATATATATATATATATATATACACACAGGTCAGTGCTATATACAGGTTAGTGCTATATATACAGGTCAGTGTTATATATACATGCCAGTGCTAAATTTAGGTCAGTGCTATATACAGGTTAGTGCTATATATATATATATACAGGTCAGTGCTATATACAGGTGCTATATATATATATATATATATATATATATATATATACACACAGGTCAGTGCTATATACAGGTCAGTGCTATATATACAGGTCAGTGCTATATATACAGGTCAGTGCTATATACATGCCAGTGCTAAATGTAGGTCAGTGCTATATATACAGGTCAGTGCTTTATATACAGGTCAGTGCTTTATATTCAGGTCAGTGCTTTATATTCAGGTCAGTGCTATATACAGGACAGTGCTATATACAGGACAGTGCTTTATATACAGGTCAGTGCTATATACAGGTCAGTGCTATACGTATAAGTGTGAGATAAATCAGGCACAGGGACATCTCACCATTCGTGGCAGCTTCCTAACCAGGATTCCATCCTGCATAAACACGAACCTGTAATCAGTGACAGCTGTTTCACACGTCATCACTGTGTGTTTCGTACGGCTCCTGATCTAACTGCGCACAGGTAACTATTTAACCATTACTGGCCTCCGTGGGCGTGTACATCTGTAAGCCACGCCCATCCTAACAAATAGAAAGAAAACCCACATTCATCCTATCATCATATATATGTCATTGAGGTCGATTGGTCCCCGCGCTTCTGATGTCATCATCCATTTTATCTCACGATGAAGAAGATTATGTCCATCTCCGCCTGCGCGGGGCGTATTAACCCTTCCCATTCCTTCATGTGTGAGATAAGCCTGGGAGCACCTTTAGGGTTCTGAACATTTTGTTCACAGGCTGGGATTGGGATGTCATGGCCACACCCCTCGCGATGCCACACCACTCCCCCTCCATTCATGTCTATGGGAGGGGGCGTTACTGCCGACACGCCCCCTCCCATAGACATGAATGAAGAGGCCGTGGTGTCACATCTCTAGGGACCTTGTCGTGATGTTACGACCAAAGCCGCAGGAACCCGCATTTGTTTAGAACACTGGATCCTGCGGGGGAGGGGAGGGGCCTACAGCTGGACCCAACAGATAGGGGATACGATTTCTGATTGCGGGGGTCTCACTGCTGGGGCCCCTGCGATCTCCCACAGGACCTGCCATTCTAAACTGTTGAGTTCCTGGAGCAGTGGTCGTGACGTCACGGCGACACCCCTAGTGACATGCCACGCCCCCTTCAATAGACCTGAAGAGAGGGGGCGTGGCCGTAACATCATGACCCCTTCCAGGCCCGTGTGTTCTGAACTGGGTGTCCGGAACACTGAAGCTTGGAGTTTCCGGGTTTGTGACGTCCCGCCACGCCACCTCCATTCACGTCTATGGGGAGGGGCTACTATGAAGCTGTCACGCCTCCTCCCATAGGCATGAATGCAGAGTGCGTGGAGGCTGTAGTCGCCTGTCATCCGCCACCGAGCGGAGTTCACTCATGACTGGAGTGTCGCGCCATAGATCCCCAGCAGTGGGACCCTGTCACGATTCGGCAGGCTGGAGGTGGATCCTCTGTGCCAGAGAGGGATTGGCGTGGATCGTGTCGGTGGACCGGTTCTAAGTCACTACTGGTATTCACCAGAGCCCGCCGCAAAGCGGGATGGTCTTGCAGCGGCGGTAGCAACCAGGTCGTATCCACCGGCAACGGCTCAACCTCTGACTGCTGAGATAAGCGCGGTACAAGGGAGTAGACAGAAGCAAGGTCGGACGTAGCAGAAGGTCGGGGCAGGCAGCAAGGATCGTAGTCAGGGGCAACGGCAGAAGGTCTGGAACACAGGCTAGGAACACACAAGGAACGCTTTCACTGGCACTAAGGCAACAAGATCCGGCGAGGGAGTGCAGGGGAAGTGAGGTGATATAGCCAGGGAGCAGGTGGAAACTAATTAGGGTGATTGGGCCAGGCACCATCATTGGTGCACTGGTCCTTTAAAACTCAGAGAGCTGGCGCGCGCGCGCCCTAGAGAGCGGAGCCGCGCGTGCCAGAGCATGACAGCCGGGGACCGGGACAGGTAAGTGACTTGGGATGCGATTCGCGAGCGGGCGCGTCCCGCTATGCAAATCACATCCCCGCCGGCAATGTCAGTGCAGCGCTCCCGGTCAGCGGGTCTGACCGGGGCGCTGCAGGGAGAGAAACGCCGCGAGCGCTTCGGGGAGGAGCAGGGACCCGGAGCGCTCGGCGTAACAGACCCCCACAATCAGACATCTGATCTCCAAGCCTCTAGCTAAGGGAAAAGATGTCTATCAGTGGAGTACACCTTTAACCCCTTAAGGACTCAGCCCATTTTGGCCTTAAGGACTCAGACAATTTAATTTTTACGTTTTCATTTTTTCCTCCTCGCCTTCTAAAAATCATAACTCTTTTATATTTTCATCCACAGACTAGTATGAGGGCTTGTTTTTTGCGCGACCAGTTGTCCTTTGTAATGACATCACTCATTATATCATAAAATGTATGGCGCAACCAAAAAACACTATTTTTGTGGGGAAATTAAAACGAAAAACGCAATTTTGCTAATTTTGGAAGGTTTTGTTTTCACGCCGTACAATTTCTGGTAAAAATGACATGTGTTCTTTATTCTGAGGGTCAATACGATTAAAATGATACCCATTATTATATACTTTTATATTATTGTTGCGCTTAAAAAAAATCACAAACTTTTTAACCAAATTAGTACGTTTATAATCCCTTTATTTTGATGACCTATAACTTTTTTATTTTTCCGTATAAGCGGCAGTATGGGGGCTCATTTTTTGCGCCATGATCTGTACTTTTTTTTGATACCACATTTGTATATAAAAAACTTTTAATACATTTTTTATAATTTTTTTTTTAATAAAATGTATAAAAAAAAGTAGGAATTTTGGACTTTTTTAATTTTTTTTCGTTCACGCCGTTCACCGTACGGGATCATTAACATTTTATTTTAATAGTTCGGACATTTACGCACGCGGCGATACCAAATATGTCTATAAAAAATGTTTTTTACGCTTTTTGGGGGTAAAATAGGAAAAAACGGACGTTTTACTTTTTTATTGGGGGAGGGGATTTTTCACTTTTTTTTTACTTTTACATTTTTTTACATTTTTTTTTACACTTGAATAGTCCCCATAGGGGACTATTCATAGCAATACCATGATTGCTAATACTGATCTGTTCTATGTATAGGACATAGAACAGATCAGTATTATCGGTCATCTCCTGCTCTGGTCTGCTCGATCACAGACCAGAGCAGGAGACGCCGGGAGCCACACGGAGGAAGGAGAGGGGACCTCCGTGCGGCGTTATGAATGATCGGATCCTCGCAGCAGCGCTGCGGGCGATCCGATCGTTCATTTTAATCGCGAACTCCCGCAGATGCCGGGATCTGTATTGATCCCGGCACCTGAGGGGTTAATGGCGGACGCCCGCGAGATCGCGGGCGTCGGCCATTGCCGGCGGGTCCCTGGCTGCGATCAGCAGCCGGGATCAGCCGCGCATGACACGGGCATCGCTCCGATGCCCGCGGTTATGCTTAGGACGTAAATGTACGTCCTGGTGCGTTAAGTACCACCTCACCAGGACGTACATTTACGTCCTGCGTCCTTAAGGGGTTAAAGGGGTACTCCGGTGGAAAACACATTTTTTTTATATCAACTGGGGCCAGAAAGTTAAACAGATTTGTAAATGACTTCTGTTTAAAAATCTTAATCCTTCCAGTACTTATCAGCTGCTGTATGCTCCACAGGAAATTGTGTAGTTCTTTCCAGTCTGACCACAGTGCTCTCTGCTGACACCTCTGTCCATGTCAGGAACTGAGCAGGAGAGGTTTGCTCTGGGGATTTGTTCCTGTTCTGGACAGTTCCTAAAATGGACAGCAGAGAGCACTGTGGTCGGACAGAAAGGAAATTCAAAAAGAAAAGAACTTCCTATGTAGTATACAGCAGCTGATAAGTACTGGAAGGATTAAGATTTTTTTTTAATAGAAGTCATTTACAAATCTGTTTAACTTTCTGGCAACAGTTGATATAAAACTTTTGTTTTCCAGTGGAGTACCCCTTTAAGCAAATCACGGAACGACTGCTCTGATCCTTCCCAAATTACTAACATGTCATCTACACAGCGTAAAAATAATTGGATATTACTAGTAAACGGGTTAGGGCTGGACAGTACTTACCTACGATGAAGAATGGCGAGGAATACACGTGTACCCGTGAAGAATGGCGAGGAATAAACAAGTACCCGTGAAGAATGGCGAGAAATAAACAAGTACCCGTGAAGAATGGCGAGGAATAAACGTGTACCCGTGATGAATGGCGAGGAATAAACGTGTACCTGTGAGGAATGGCGAGGAATAAACATGTACCTGTGAAGAATGGCGAGGAATAAACGTGTACCTGTGAGGAATGGCGAGGAATAAACGTGTACCCGTGATGAATGGCGAGGAATAAACGTGTACCTGTGAGGAATGGCGAGGAATAAACATGTACCTGTGAAGAATGGCGAGGGAATAAACGTGTACCTGTGAGGAATGGCGAGGAATAAACGTGTACCTGTGATGAATGGCGAGGAATAAACATGTACCCGTGATGAATGGCGAGGAATAAACATGTACCTGTGAAGAATGGCGAGGAATAAACGTGTACCTGTGAGGAATGGCGAGGAATAAACAAGTACCCGTGAAGAATGGCGAGGAATAAACGTGTACCTGTGAGGAATGGCGAGGAATAAACGTGTACCTGTGAAGAATGGCGAGGAATAAACGTGTACCCGTGAAGAATGGCGAGGAATAAACAAGTACCCGTGAAGAATGGCGAGGAATAAACGTGTACCTGTGAAGAATGGCGAGGAATAAACGTGTACCCGTGAGGAATGGCGAGGAATAAACGTGTACCCGTGAGGAATGGCGAGGAATAAACGTGTACCCGTGAGGAATGGCGAGGAATAAATATGTACCCGTGAGGAATGGCGAGGAATAAACGTGTACCCGTGAGGAATGGCGAGGAATAAACGTGTACCCGTGAAGAATGGCGAGGAATAAACGTGTACCCATGAGGAATGGCGAGGAATAAACGTGTACCCATGAGGAATGGCGAGGAATAAACGTGTACCCGTGAGGAATGGCGAGGAATAAACGTGTACCCGTGACCGTCCCCGATTTTGTTTGTTCCCCCTCACACCGCGCTGAACGTGTTATGAGTACGAAATACATCGAATCACATACGTATTGAATTGGGTGATCAGTGGAGTAAGATGTTCCTGTACACCCGCATCCTGTGAGCGTACACGCTGTAGACATCTATAGAGGTGACCATCTTTACTCCAAACGATATCTGAAAGATGACACAATAAACCAGCGGTATCTTTACATACGCGGCCCGCCTGTAATAATGGGCGACGCAACCAATCAGAATATGGGACAGAGGTTTGGTGCCTATCCCCGTGGCAATAGATCAGCCGGGGGGATGGGGGGGGGGGGGCGGCTCTGTGACTCTCAATAAAAACTATGATTATCGGTACTTGGGGGCTAAATCACTCAGATGGTTTATGTGTCATATAAATTATATCTATTCTCCCCTCCCCCTACAGTGTATATATATATATATATATATATAATCTCCCCCTACACTGTATATATATATATATATATATATATATATATATATAATCTCCCCCTACACTGTATATATATATATATATATATATATATATATATATATAATCTCCCCCTACACTGTATATGTGTGAAGGCTAACGCAGTTAGCCTATATTTGTGAGAGGGGGCGGGGTTAATCACTATAAGAACCCGCGGTGCCCCTAGCACAGTACGCCGCGGGTTCTTCACGTGATGAGAGGTCAGCTGACACACCAGTCAGCTGACCGGAAGCTGTTTCCGGCGGTGCGGTACGGGTAAGTGGTCGGGGCTGGCCTGGGTGGCGGCATTTCTCCGCAACCACCTCTCCGGAGGTAAGCCGGAGTCCGGGGGTGTACCCTCGGCCAGGCCCCGGCCCCGGTTTCATTAACAGTGGGACACGTGGCCCGTTCTCTTCCTCCGGCGGGTTTGGCACGGCACCTCCGGCAGTGGGACCCGTGATGGGGGCTATTGTGTTGGGATGGCTGCGCGAGTCCTCACTCCCCCACGAACCCGCGTGGCAGTACGGTACCGGCATTTCTACAGCCGGGTCGGTGCTGTCACCTTAGGGTTTTCTGCCAGGGTACTGGCCCCTGTTGTGGTATCGGGGAGCTTATAGGCTATCATCATGCCCCCGCCACCTGTCATGGTTATGTAGTGTATATTGTGTGTGTTGGTTACCGGGTTCGTTCTCTTCGTTTTCAACGGGGGAAGGGGGGGGGGGTTTAGTCACATGCCGGCACGTTCTCTGGCTGTTCAGCTCTGCATTTTACTACAAGGGGTTAATTATATGACGGCACGATTCTCTGGCTGCTCAGCTCTGCATTTTACTACAAGGGGTTAATTATATGACGGCATGATTCTCTGGCTGCTCAGCTCTGCATTTTTCTACAAGGGGTTAATTATATGACGGCACGATTCTCTGGCTGCTCAGCTCTGCATTTTACTACAAGGGGTTAATTATATGACGGCACGATTCTCTGGCTGCTCAGCTCTGCATTTTACTACAAGGGGTTAATTACATGCCGACACACTCTCGACTGCTCTGCTCGGTCATTCCTTCCACGCATACGATCAGATAGTTGTGCCGAGCACACGATTCATTTTCTACGCATACGATCAGATAGTTGTGCCGAGCACACGATTCATTTTCTACGCATACGGTCAGATAGTTGTGCCGAGCACACGATTCATTTTCTACACATACGTTCAGATAGTTGTGCCGAGCACACGATTCATTTTCTACACATACGGTCAGATAGTTGTGCCGAGCACACGATTCATTTTCTACGCATACGGTCAGATAGTTGTGCCGAGCACACGATTCATTTTCTACGCATACGGTCATGTAGTTGTGCCGAGCACACGATTCATTTTCTACGCATACGGTCAGATAGTTGTGCCGAGCACACGATTCATTTTCTACGCATACGGTCAGATAGTTGTGCCGAGCACACGATTCATTTTCTACACATACGGTCAGATAGTTGTGCCGAGCACACGATTCATTTTCTACGCATACGGTCAGATAGTTGTGCCGAGCACACGATTCATTTTCTACGCATACGGTCAGATAGTTATGCCGAGCACACGATTCATTTTCTACGCATGCGGTCAGATAGTTGTGCCGAGCACACGATTCATTTTCTACGCATACGGTCAGATAGTTGTGCCGAGCACACGATTCATTTTCTACGCATACGGTCAGATAGTTGTGCCGAGCACACGATTCATTTTCTACGCATACGATCAGATAGTTGTGCCGAGCACACGATTCATTTTCTACGCATACGGTCAGATAGTTGTGCCGAGCACACGATTCATTTTCTACGCATACGATCAGATAGTTGTGCCGAGCACACGATTCATTTTCTACGCATACGGTCAGATAGTTGTGCCGAGCACACGATTCATTTTCTACGCATACGATCAGATAGTTGTGCCGAGCACACGATTCATTTTCTACGCATACGGTCAGATAGTTGTGCCGAGCACACGATTCATTTTCTACGCATACGGTCAGATAGTTGTGCCGAGCACACGATTCATTTTCTACGCATACTGTCATGTAGTTGTGCCGAGCACACGATTCATTTTCTACGCATACGGTCAGATAGTTGTGCCGAGCACACGAGTCATTTTCTACGCATACGGTCAGATAGTTGTGCCGAGCACACGATTCATTTTCTACGCATACGATCAGATAGTTGTGCCGAGCACACGATTCATTTTCTACGCATACGATCAGATAGTTGTGCCGAGCACACTATTCATTTTCTACGCATACGATCAGATAGTTGTGCCGAGCACACGATTCATTTTCTACGCATACGGTCAGATAGTTATGCCGAGCACACGATTCATTTTCTACGCATACGGTCATGTAGTTGTGCCGAGCACACGATTCATTTTCTACGCATACGGTCAGATAGTTGTGCCGAGCACACGATTCATTTTCTACGCATACGGTCAGATAGTTGTGCCGAGCACACGATTCATTTTCTACGCATACGGTCAGATAGTTATGCCGAGCATACGGTCAGATAGTTATGCCGAGCACACGATTCATTTTCTACGCATACGATCAGATAGTTGTGCCGAGCACACGATTCATTTTCTACGCATACGATCAGATAGTTGTGCCGAGCACACTATTCATTTTCTACGCATACGATCAGATAGTTGTGCCGAGCACACGATTCATTTTCTACGCATACGGTCAGATAGTTATGCCGAGCACACGATTCATTTTCTACGCATACGGTCATGTAGTTGTGCCGAGCACACGATTCATTTTCTACGCATACGGTCAGATAGTTGTGCCGAGCACACGATTCATTTTCTACGCATACGGTCAGATAGTTGTGCCGAGCACACGATTCATTTTCTACGCATACGGTCAGATAGTTATGCCGAGCACACGATTCATTTTCTACGCATACGATCAGATAGTTGTGCCGAGCACACGATTCATTTTCTACGCATACGGTCATGTAGTTGTGCCGAGCACACGATTCATTTTCTACGCATACGGTCAGATAGTTGTGCCGAGCACACGATTCATTTTCTACGCATTCGGTCAGATAGTTGTGCCGAGCACACGATTCATTTTCTACGCATACGGTCAGATAGTTATGCGAGCACACGATTCATTTTCTACGCATACGGTCAGATAGTTGTGCCGAGCACACGATTCATTTTCTACGCATACGGTCATGTAGTTGTGCCGAGCACACGATTCATTTTCTACGCATACGGTCAGATAGTTGTGCCGAGCACACGATTCATTTTCTACGCATACGGTCATGTAGTTGTTGGTGTTCACACTCTTATAATTTATTCCTCATACACGGTCATATAGTTGATCTGTGCAGGCTCAAAAAAAAAAGGGAAATCCCCCCTATAATTATTCTACGCATACGACCATATAATTGGTTCCTTGCACACGCCCCCCCTTAATTTGCTCCATGTATATGATTATATATGTATATATACGTACACGTTTTAGTTTATTCAAGGTTTACGACACGGCCCTCCTGATCACAAGGAGGGTATTTCATGTGTTTGTCAAGGCACATGCACTGGTAGCATTGGTGCAGTTCAGGCGCATGTAGTATGGGCGCTGGTAATTCTGTACATGCACTGGTAGCATTGGTGCAGTTCAGGCGCATGTAGTATGGGCGCTGGTAATTCTGTACATGCACTGGTAGCATTGGTGCAGTTCAGGCGCATGTAGTATGGGCGCTGGTAATTCTGTACATGCACTCATAGTATTTGTACGATTCATGCACTCGCGCACGTTGATTACGCTCATGGCATTTTTCTGTTTACTCGTAACATTTGTGCCTTACGCTTGTGGGATTTGGGCCTTACAGGTGCTTGTGGGATTCATGCTTGTTGGGTTTATACTGTACACACGGTAGTAGCGTTTGTGCTGTACACACGCTTGTGGGGTTTATACCGCACACACGCTTGTGGGGTTTATACCGCACACACGCTTGTGGGGTTTATACCGTATGCATGCTTGTAGGGTTTATACTGTTCACACGCTTGTACATGCTTGTTGGATTTATACTGTATACACGCTTGTTGGATTTATACTTTACACACTTGTAGGATTCATGCTGTACGCACGGTTGTAGGATTTATGCTGTACACACGCTTGTAGGGTTTATACTGTACACACGCTTGTACATGCTTGTTGGAGTTATACTGTATACACGCTTGTTGGATTTATACTTTACACACTTGTAGGATTCATGCTGTACGCACGGTTGTAGGATTTATGCTGTACACACGCTTGTAGGGTTTATACTGTACACACGCTTGTACATGCTTGTTGGAGTTATACTATACACACGCTTGTAGGATTTATGCTGTACACACGCTTGTACATGCTTGTTGGAGTTATACTATACACACGCTTGTAGGATTTATGCTGTATGCATGCTTGTAGGGTTTATACTGTTCACACGCTTGTACATGCTTGTTGAAGTTATACTGTACAAACGCTTGTTGGATATATACTGTACACACTTGTAGGAATTATGCTGTACGCACGGTTGTAGGAGTTATGCTGTACACACGCTTGTTGGATTTATACTATACACACGCTTGTAGGATTTATGCTGTATGCATGCTTGTAGGGTTTATACTGTACACACGCTTTCACATGCTTGTTGGATTTATACTATACACACGCTTGTAGGATTTATGCTGTATGCATGCTTGTAGGGTTTATACTGTTCACACGCTTGTACATGCTTGTTGGATTTATACTGTATACGCGCTTGTTGGATTTATACTTTACACACTTGTAGGATTCATGCTGTACGCACGGTTGTAGGATTTATGCTGTACACACGCTTGTAGGGTTTATACTGTACACACGCTTGTACATGCTTGTTGGAGTTATACTATACACACGCTTGTAGGATTTATACTATATACACGCTTGTAGGATTTATGCTGTACACACGCTTGTAGGGTTTATACTGTTCACACGCTTGTACATGCTTGTTGGAGTTATACTGTACACACGCTTGTTGGATTTATACTATATACACGCTTGTAGGATTTATGCTGTACACACGCTTGTAGGGTTTATACTGTTCACACGCTTGTACATGCTTGTTGGAGTTATACTGTACACACGCTTGTTGGATTTATACTATATACACGCTTGTAGGATTTATGCTGTACACACGCTTGTAGGGTTTATACTGTTCACACGCTTGTACATGCTTGTTGGAGTTATACTGTACAAACGCTTGTTGGATATATACTGTACACACTTGTAGGAATTATGCTGTACGCACGGTTGTAGGAGTTATACTGTACACACGCTTGTTGGATTTTTACTGTACACACTTGTAGGAATTATGCTGTATGCACGCTGGTAGGGGTTATACTGTACACACGCTTGTTGGATTTATACTGTACACATGCTTGTTGGATTTATGCCGTACACACGCTTGTAGGATTTATGCTGTACACACGGTGGTAGCGTTTATACTGTACACTCGTGTGTCGGATTTATACTGTACACGCTTGTAGGATTCATGCTGTACACTCGCTCATAGGATTCCTACTGTACAAACACTTGCACACACTCGTAGGATCCATACTGTGCACGCATTTGCTGATTTAAACTGTGCACACTGGTACGTGCGTGTGGGGTTTGTGCTGCACGCGCGCTTGTAGGATATATTCTGTGCACGCGCTCGTGGGGTTCATAATGTACACACGCTTGTACACGCTTGTAGGATTTATACTGTACACAGGCTTGTAGGATCATCCTGCACACGTGCTTGTAGGATTTATTCTGCACACGCGCTCGTAGGATTCGTACGGTACACGTTCGTAGGATTTGTACTGTACACACGCTTGTAGGAATTATACTGTACACATGCTTGCAGGTTTTATACTGTACACACGCTCGTAGGATTTGTTCAGTACATGCCCTTGTAGGATATATACTGTACGCTCGATACATACTGTGCACTCACTTGTAGGATTTATACACGCTCGTAGGATCCATGCTGTACGTAGGATCTATACAGTACATGCGCTCGTAGGATTTATACAGTACACGCGCTCGTAGGATTTGTGCTGTACACGGGCTCGTAGGATCTGTGCTGCACACTCGCTCGTAGGAATTATACTGTGCAGGCTCGTACGGTTGTATTGTACATGTGCTCATGAGAACCATGCTGTTCATGGGCTCGTGGCATACGTCATGTGCATGCGGTGCTTGTGCGGCTCTTGCGCTTGTAGCGTTTGTTCCGCGCGTGTGCTCGTACAGCGCATGTAGTGTTGTTCTGTGCATGGGTACGTGGTCATAGAATTACTGCATGCGTGTATTGGTTATCGGTTGTCATTGGCCATACGCACATGCAGTTTGGTTGTGCATTTGCGCATATAGTTGGCCTGAGTATAGGTTCATCACGTTTGTTGGTTGAGTCACTCATAGCTGTTAGACGGCACAGTTCTATACATATGCACATAGTTGTTCCGTACATATCTGTGTATAGTGGGGCCGGGCTTACGTATATAGTTTGTTCTGGGCGTTCGTGTACACACATTTAGTTCATTCGGTTTATACGCTCAGGGTTTCTGTGCATACACTCATATAGTCTGTCCTGTGCATATGTTCATCCAGTTGGTTTGGACAGTTGCCCAGTTTATTAGAGGCCATATAGTTTTGTGCATACGCTCATATAACTTGTTCTGGGTGTTCACTTAAGCAGTTCGTTCTGTGCATGTAGTTCGCTTATGCATACAGGTCATTCGGTGGACACGTGCAGTGGTTCGGCCATGCGTCCGTATGGTTCGTTCTCTGCACACGCGCATACAATTTGATCGGTGCATACGCTCACATAATTGTTAGGTGCTCACATAGTGTGTTCCATACATACCAACATATAGTTTGTTCCCTGCATGTTCACATAGTTCGTTTGTGCATATGCCCGTATAGCTTGTTCTTTGCGGTCATAGACTCATGCTGTACATACGCGCACACAGTTCGTTCTCGGCATGCTCACTTAGTTCTATGCATGTGCGCATAGTGGTTTCGGCATACGCTTACTTAGTTAGCCCATGCAGACACACTCATAGTTTGTTCTGGCATACCTTCACTCAGTTAGTCCTGTGCATTCCCGCAAATAGTTTGTTCTGTGCTTACGCTTATGTAGTTGCCAAGCGCACTCGCTCATAAAGTCTTGTGCATTCACTTACTTAGTCTGTTCCGTGGACATGCTCTGGTAATCGGTTAAGTTGTTACATGTTTCTGCTAGTAGTTATTATGTACATATTTGATTGGTGCATACACTCGCTCGTGTAGTTCATTCCAGCTCGCGTTCTTATAGTTTGTGCGGCACAGGCTCTCATATAGTTTGGTCGGTGTATACGGTCTAGGTGTCTGGTTTGGACATGTGGTCTGGGTATTATTGATCAACACATGGTCTGGTTGGTTTGCCGGGCCCACGTTCAGTGTCATGTGCAGCATATGTGCCAAGGAGTTATGCTTGGTATACGCTTACGGTGTTCATACTCGGTACATGTTCATATACATTCAGCACATACATTACTTTGGTTGAGGTTTTCAATTGCGGATTGACCAGTTACGTCTACAGGTCGGTCCGGTTACAACCTGTCACGGCTTCAGGTTGGCGACAGTGTCATCACATACGTTGTGTTTAGGTAGCAGTTGGTTCAGGCTACAGGTATAGCTTGGCGGTGATACTTTTAGTTTCATAGTTAATTGCGTTTTCAGACCTGTCACGTCTACAGGTCGGTTCAGTTACTACTCGACACGGCTTCGGGTTGACGACAATCTTATGTGTTCTCACAAGGTCATTTAGCATCGGGGTCATGCAAATAGCTTGATTTCAGTTGGAGTTTGGGCTGTCTTAGCTTCAGGTTGATCATTATTTTGGTTATACATTGGTTGAGTGTCATGATCAGGCTTGCCGCATGAGTGGTGTCATCACCTGTCACGTCCACAGGTCGGTTACAGTCACAACCTAACACGGTTTTAGGTTGACGACTAGGTAGTTTTGTTTTCTGTACATATGCACTTGGGATTAAGCATACGGTCAGGGTTTGGTTGTAACATGTACTCGGAGGAGCTTACACACACACTTTACTTTCCTACTTGGTTTTATTGGGTTTTTGCCACTCTTCTCTTCATCAAGCACGATTAAGTCATACCTAGCGGTGGTTCAGCTCCACATCTCATTGGCACATTCCGACTTGGCCTCCTTGTTTCATTCGATACAATTAAAGCGGCGCTGAAAGGTGCGCTAAGGATCCAAGCCTTCTTCCCGTCAGCCTTTGTCGGCCGACTCGTTCAGACAGTTAGTAGATGTTGTAGACAGGACCCCCGTTCAGCTACAAAGATAGTCTTTGTTGGAAAGCAGCTTTATCTCTGGGTTACTATGGCTTCCTCAGACCTGGTGAGTTCTCTAGTAAAACGTAAAATGATATTTGTTGGAGACTGAGCCAACTGATATGGAATTCCAATCACTATTAGCTTGAGTTGAGCGCTACTAAAACATCGTTACCCGGGCAAGGCGTTACCATCTGCTGCTTTTCCACATTTCATTTCATAGGTAGTGCCTGGTTCGTCTGCTACGTGACCTGTTGTTCACACGCCAGGGAGCCAGTAGGTCGCAGCCGTTATTATTATTCTGAGGTTTTGCTCTCACCACTCCGCAATTCGTTAAAGTACGCATTTTAGTGATAGGCTTTGGGGGGTGACTCAACTGTGATATCTGGACACCCCCTTTGCATCGGTGCCACCTCATCAGCGTCACGTCAGGGGATGCCAGCCCGTGTGATTCGTAATTTGAGTCGCTGAATTCTAGCTCATACATGCGCCCATCCCCTATCCAAAGTCTGGAAGGTCCCATGCTTTCCAGTTTCTGGTTTTGTAATGTTGTCTTATTTCATAAAGCGTTTTTGTTTCAAATATTGAAGTTTTGCCCTCTATTTTATTCAGGTGTACCTAAACGCGGCAGTATATGGCACAACTCAGACTGCCTGTTAGTTTGTATATCAGTGGTTAGGCTGTTAGGTAGGTACGCTACGCATTTGAGCCACCGATCACAAGTGTGAAGGCTAACGCAGTTAGCCTGTATTTGTGAGAGGGGGCGGGGTTAATCACTATAAGAACCCGCGGTGCCCCTAGCACAGTACGCCGCGGGTTCTTCACGTCCCACCCAACCCCCCCTCTTTTAAAAAATTAATTTAATCTCTTAGGAGTCTTTTCTATCAAGGTATGCCCTCTATTTTATTCAGGTGTACCTACACGCGGCAGTATATGGCACAACTCAGACTGCCTGTTAGTTTGTATATCAGTGGTTAAGCTGTTAGGTAGGTACGCTACGCATTTGAGCCACCGATCACAAATATATATATATATAATCTCCCCCTACACTGTATATATATATATATATATATATATATATATATAATCTCCCCACTCCCCCTACACTGTATATATATATATATATATATAATCTCCCCCTACACTGTATATATATATATATATATATATAATCTCCCCCTACACTGTATATATATATATATATAATCTCCCCCTACACTGTATATATATATATATATATATATAATCTCCCCCTACACTGTATATATATATATATATATATATAATCTCCCCACTCCCCCTACACTGTATATATATATATAATCTCCCCCTACACTGTGTATATATATATATATATATATATATAATCTCCCCCTACACTGTATATATATATATATAATCTCCCCCTACACTGTATATATATATATATATATATATATATATATATAATCTCCCCACTCCCCCTACACTGTATATATATATATATATATATATATAATGTCCCCCTACACTGTATATATATATATATATATATAATTTCCCCACTCCCCCTACACTGTATATATATATATATATATATATATAATCTCCCCCTACACTGTATATATAATCTCCCCCTACACTGTATATATATATATATATATATATATAATCTCCCCCCTACACTGTATATATATATATATATATATATATATATATATATAATCTCCCCCTACACTGTATATATATATATATATATATATATATAATCTACCCACTCCCCCTACAATGTATATATATATAAATAATCTCCCCCTACACTGTATATATATATATATATATATATATATATATATAATCTCCCCACTCCCCCTACACTGTATATATATATATGTATAATCTCCCCCTACACTGTATATATATATAAATATAATCTCCCCCTACACTGTATATATATATATGTATAATCTCCCCCTACACTGTATATA
>NW_026608038.1:0-2500 GCF_029499605.1 Hyla sarda | reverse complement strand
ATTACATAAAGTGTACATTCATATTATACAAAGTGCATTACATAAAGTGTACAATCATATTATATAAAGTGCATTACAGAAAGTGTACGATCATATTATATAAAGTGCATCACATAAAGTGTACAATCATATTATATAAAGTGCATTACATAAAGTGTACAATCATATTATACAAAGTGCATTACATAAAGTGTACACTCATATTATATAAAGTGCATTACATAAAGTGTACAATCATATTATATAAAGTGCATTACATAAAGTGTACAATCATATTATATAAAGTGCATTACATAAAGTGTACAATCATATTATATAAAGTGCATTACATAAAGTGTACAATCATATTATATAAAGTGCATCACATAAAGTGTACAATCATATTATATAAAGTGCATCACATAAAGTGTACACTCATATTATATAAAGTGCATCACATAAAGTGTACAATCATATTATATAAAGTGCATTACATAAAGTGTACAATCATATTATATAAATGCATTACATAAAGTGTACAATCATATTATATAAATGCATTACATA
Source organism: Hyla sarda (assembly GCF_029499605.1). NCBI lineage: Eukaryota > Metazoa > Chordata > Amphibia > Anura > Hylidae > Hyla > Hyla sarda. Next base: position 1,954 of record NW_026608038.1, on the reverse strand, counting down.
AAGTGTACATTCATATTATATAAAGTGCATTACATAAAGTGTACAATCATATTATATAAATGCATTACATAAAGTGTACATTCATATTATATAAAGTGCATCACATAAAGTGTACAATCATATTATATAAAGTGCATTACAGAAAGTGTACAATCATATTATATAAAGTGCATTACATAAAGTGTACAATCATATTATATAAAGTGCATTACATAAAGTGTACAATCATATTATATAAAGTGCATTACAGAAAGTGTACAATCATATTATATAAAGTGCATTACAGAAAGTGTACAATCATATTATATAAAGTGCATTACAGAAAGTGTACAATCATATTATATAAAGTGCATTACATAAAGTGTACAATCATATTATATAAAGTGCATTACATAAAGTGTACAATCATATTATATAAAGTGCATTACAGAAAGTGTACAATCATATTATATAAAGTGCATCACATAAAGTGTACAATCATATTATATAAAGTGCATCACATAAAGTGTACAATCATATTATATAAAGTGCATTACATAAAGTGTACAATCATATTATATAAAGTGCATTACATAAAGTGTACAATCATATTATATAAAGTGCATTACATAAAGTGTACAATCATATTATATAAAGTGCATTACATAAAGTGTACAATCATATTATATAAAGTGCATTACATAAAGTGTACATTCATATTATATAAAGTGCATTACATAAAGTGTACAATCATATTATAGAAAGTGCATTACAGAAAGTGTACAATCATATTATATAAAGTGCATCACATAAAGTGTACAATCATATTATATAAAGTGCATTACATAAAATGTACAATCATATTATATAAATGCATTACATAAAGTGTACAATCATATTATATAAAGTGCATCACATAAAGTGTACAATCATATTATATAAAGTGCATTACAGAAAGTGTACAATCATATTATATAAAGTGCATTACATAAAGTGTACAATCATATTATATAAAGTGCATCACATAAAGTGTACAATCATATTATATAAAGTGCATTACATAAAGTGTACAATCATATTATATAAAGTTCATCACATAAAGTGTACAATCATATTATATAAAGTGCATTACATAAAGTGTACAATCATATTATATAAAGTGCATTACATAAAGTGTACACTCATATTATATAAAGTGCATTACATAAAGTGTACAATCATATTATATAAAGTGCATTACATAAAGTGTACAATCATATTATATAAAGTGCATCAACATAAAGTGTACAATCATATTATATAAAGTGCATTACATAAAGTGTACAATCATATTATATAAAGTGCATTACATAAAGTGTACATTCATATTATATAAAGTGCATTACATAAAGTGTACAATCATATTATATAAAGTGCATTACATAAAGTGTACAATCATATTATATAAAGTGCATTACATAAAGTGTACATTCATATTATATAAAGTGCATTACATAAAGTGTACAATCATATTATATAAAGTGCATCACATAAAGTGTACATTCATATTATATAAAGTGCATTACATAAAGTGTACAATCATATTATATAAAGTGCATTACATAAAGTGTACAATCATATTATATAAAGTGCATTACATAAAGTGTACAATCATATTATATAAAGTGCATCACATAAAGTGTACAATCATATTATATAAAGTGCATTACATAAAGTGTACAATCATATTATATAAAGTGCATTACATAAAGTGTACAATCATATTATATAAAGTGCATTACATAAAGTGTACAATAATATTATATAAAGTGCATTACATAAAGTGTACAATCATATTATACAAAGTGCATTACATAAAGTGTACACTCATATTATATAAAGTGCATTACATAAAGTGTACAATCATATTATATAAAGTGCATTACATAAAGTGTACAATCATATTATATAAAGTGCATTACATAAAGTGTACACT
>NW_026608037.1:62500-93153 GCF_029499605.1 Hyla sarda | reverse complement strand
CCTCCTCGACGCCTCCTCCTCCCTCCACCTCACCCTCCTCCTCCTCCTCCTCCTCACACCCTCCTCCCTCCTCACACCCTCCTCCTCCTCCTCCTCACACCCTCCTCCTCCTCCTCCTCCACCTCCCTCCTCCTCCTCACACCCTCCTCCCCTCCTCCTCACACCCTCCTCCCTCCTCCTCCTCACACCCTCCTCCTCCTCCACCTCCTCCTCCTCACACCCTCCTCCTCCTCCTCCTCCACCTCCACACCCTCCTCCTCCTCCTCCTCCACACCCTCCTCCTCCTCCCTCCTCCACACACCCTCCTCCTCCTCCTCCACACCACCCTCCACCACCTCCTCCCCACCTCACACCCCTCCTCCACCCTCCTCCTCACACACCCTCCACCTCCTCCACACCCTCCTCCACCTCCTCACCTCCCCTCCTCCCACCCCCTCCTCCACCTCCCTCCTCACACCCTCCCTCCTCCACCTCACCCCCCCCTCCTCCTCCAACCCACCTCTCACACCTCCACCTCCACCTCCCCTCCTCCTCCTCCACCCTCCTCCTCACACCCTCCTCCTCACACCCTCCTCCTCACACCCTCCACCCTCCACCACCCTCCTCCACCCCTCACCACCCCTCCACCACCTCCTCACACCCTCCTCCACCTCCTCACCACCACCTCACCTCCTCCTCCACCTCCTCCCTCCCACTCCTCCTCCACCTCACCACCCCTCCTCCTCACACCCCACCACCTCCACCTCACACCCTCCACCTCCACCTCCTCCTCACACCACCACTCCCTCCACCACCTCACCACCCCCCACCACCCTCCTCCACCTCACACACACACCACCTCCTCCACCCCACACACCCTCCTCCTCCTCCTCCACCTCACACCCTCCTCCTCCTCCTCCCACACCCTCCTCCTCCTCCTCCACACCCTCCACCACCCCTCCTCCTCCTCACACCCTCCTCCTCCTCCACCTCCTCCCTCCTACCCTCCTCCTCACCTCCTACCTCCTCCTCTCCCCTCCTCACACCCTCCTCCTCACACCCTCCTCCTCCTCCTCCTCCTCACACCCTCCTCCTCCACCTCCTCCTCCCTCCACCTCCTCCCTCCTCCTACCCTCCTCCTCCTCCTCCTCCTCACACCCTCCTCCTCCCTCCTCACACCCTCCTCCTCTCCTCCTCACACCTCCTCCTCCTCCTCCTCACACCCTCCTCCTCCTCCTCCTCACACCCTCCTCCTCCTCCTCCTCACACCCTCCTCCTCCTCCTCCTCACACCCTCCTCCTCCTCCTCACACCCTCCTCCTCCTCCTCCTCACACCCTCCTCCTCCTCCTCTCCTCCTCCTCCTCCTCCTCCTCCTCACACCCTCCTCCTCCTCCTCCTCACCCTCCTCCTCCTCCTCCTCACACCCCTCCTCCTCCTCCTCACACCTCCTCCTCCCTCACACCCTCCTCCTCCTCCTCCTCACACCCTCCTCCTCCTCCTCCTCACACCTCCTCCTCCTCCTCCTCACACCCTCCTCCTCCTCCTCCTCCTCCTCACACCCTCCTCCTCCTCCTCCTCACACCCTCCTCCTCCTCCTCCTCCTCCTCCTCACACCCTCCTCCTCCTCCTCCTCACACCCTCCTCCTCCTCCTCCTCCTCACACCCTCCTCCTCCTCCTCCTCACACTCTCCTCCTCCTCCTCCTCCACCCTCCTCCTCCTCCTCCTCACACTCTCCTCCTCCTCCTCACACCCTCCTCCTCCTCCTCCTCCTCACACCCTCCTCCTCCTCCTCCTCACACCCTCCTCCTCCTCCTCACACCCTCCTCCTCCTCCTCCTCACATCCTCCTCCTCCTCCTCCTCACATCCTCCTCCTCCTCCTCCTCACACCCTCCTCCTCCTCCTCCTCCTCCTCCTCCTCCTCCTCCTCACACTCTCCTCCTCCTCCTCACACCCTCCTCCTCCTCACACCCTCCTCCTCCTCACACCCTCCTCCTCCTCACAACCTCCTCCTCCTCCTCCTCACACCCTCCTCCTCCTCCTCCTCCTCACACCCTCCTCCTCCTCCTCCTCACACCCTCCTCCTCCTCCTCCTCCTCCTCACACCCTCCTCCTCCTCCTCCTCCTCACACCCTCCTCCTCCTCCTCCTCCTCCTCCTCCTCCTCCTCACACCCTCCTCCTCCTCCTCCTCCTCCTCCTCACACCCTCCTCCTCCTCCTCCTCCTCCTCCTCACACCCTCTCCTCCTCCTCCTCCTCCTCCTCACACTCCTCCTCCTCCTCACACTCTCCTCCTCCTCCTCCTCACTCTCCTCCTCCTCCTCACACCCTCCTCCTCCTCCTCCTCCTCCTCACACCCTCCTCCTCCTCCTCCTCACACCCTCCTCCTCCTCCTCCTCACACCCTCCTCCTCCTCACACCCTCCTCCTCCTCCTCCCACCCTCCTCCTCCTCCTCCTCACACCCTCCTCATCCCCCCCTCCTCCTCCTCCTCACATCCTCCTCCTCCTCCTCACACCCTCCTCCTCCTCCTCACACCCTCCTCATCCCCCCCCTCCTCCTCCTCCTCACACCCTCCTCATCCTCCCCCTCCCCAGTCACATGATCTGTGTTATATTCCCATCATCTCACCATATTTATCCAGGAAAAGGAAGAAGAGCGTGTCCACGATGGTGATGAGGACCCCGCCCCAGAGGGGAATCCTGAGAACATAAGAGACAACAATATAATGTATAACAACCATGGAGGCCCCACAACCGTGCCAACCACGGGGGCCCCACAACCGTGCCCACCACGGGGGCCCCACAACTGTACAGGTGGAGATACATCTCCGTGGCTCTTACCGCCCGGCTGACAGCAGACTGAACGCGATGGCCGTCCCGATGACTTCCTGCATGTCGGACCCAATAATTGCGATCTCCACCAAAACCCAAAGGATCCAGCGCGGAGCCTGAGAAGAGAAAGGATCAAAGGTTCATTCTACAAAGAACAGAGATCATAATATAGATCCCTATAAAGTGGTCCTCCGATGGGGGGTCTGAAAAGACAGAAGGGAGTGATTAATGGGATGAGCTGGGGGTGTGGTGTAAATGAGCTGGGGCTGGGGGTGTGGTGTGGTGCAGATGAGCTGGGGGTGTGGTGCAGATAAGCTGGGGGTGTGGTGTGGTGCAGATGAGCTGGGGGTGTGGTGTAAATGAGCTGGGGCTGGGGGTGTGGTGTGGTGCAGATGAGCTGGGGGTGTGGTGCAGATAAGCTGGGGTGTGGTGTGGTGCAGATGAGCTGGGGGTGTGGTGTAAATGAGCTGGGGCTGGGGGTGTGGTGTGGTGCAGATAAGCTGGGGGGGTGGTGCAGATAAGCTGGGGGTGTGGTGAGGTGTAAATGAGCTGGGGCTGTGGTGTGGTGTAGATGAGCTGGGGGTGTGGTGTGGTGTAAATGAGCTGGGGGTGTGGTGTAAATGAGCTGGGGGTGTGGTGTAAATGAGCTGGGGGTGTGGTGTAAATGAGCTGGGGGTGTGGTGTGGTGCAGATGAGCTGGGGGTGTGGTGTAAATGAGCTGGGGCTGGGGGTGTGGTGTGGTGCAGATAAGCTGGGGGGGTGGTGCAGATAAGCTGGGGGTGTGGTGTAAATGAGCTGGGGCTGTGGTGTGGTGTAGATGAGCTGGGGGTGTGGTGTGGTGTAAATGAGCTGGGGGTGTGGTGTAAATGAGCTGGGGGTGTGGTGTAAATGAGCTGGGGGTGTGGTGTGGTGCAGATGAGCTGGGGGTGTGGTGTAAATGAGCTGGGGCTGGGGGTGTGGTGTGGTGCAGATAAGCTGGGGGGGTGGTGCAGATAAGCTGGGGGTGTGGTGTAAATGAGCTGGGGCTGTGGTGTGGTGTAGATGAGCTGGGGGTGTGGTGTGGTGTAAATGAGCTGGGGGTGTGGTGTAAATGAGCTGGGGTGTGGTGTAAATGAGCTGGGGGTGTGGTGTGGTGCAGATGAGCTGGGGGTGTGGTGTGGTGTAGATGAGCTGGGGTGTGGTGTGGTGTAAATGAGCTGGGGGTGTGGTGTGGTGTGGTGCAGATGAGCTGGGGGTGTGGTGTGGATGCGCTGGGAGTGTGGTGTGGATGCGCTGGGGGTGTGGTGTGGATGCGCTGGGGGTGGTGTGGATGCGCTGGGGGTGGTGTGGATGCGCTGGGGGTGGTGTGGATGCGCTGGGGTGGTGTGGATGCGCTGGGGGTGGTGTGGATGCGCTGGGGGGGTGAGGTGCAGTGTGGAGGAGGAGGAAGAAGTGTGTGGTGCAGTGTGGAGGAGGAGGAAGAAGTGTGTGGTGCAGTGTGGAGGAGGAGGAAGAAGTGTGTGGTGCAGTGTGGAGGAGGAGGAGGAAGTGTGTGGTGCAGTGTGGAGGAGAAGGAAGAATTGTGAGGTGCAGTGTGGGGGAGGAGGAGGAGGAAGAAGTGTGAGGTGCAGTGTGGAGGAGGAGGAGGAAGAAGTGTGAGGTGCAGTGTGGAGGAGGAGGAAGAAGTGTGAGGTGCAGTGTGGAGGAGGAAGAGGTGTGAGGTGATCCTGAGGGAAGACTAAAGAAAATCTCTCATCACATCAGCTGCACCATTCTGTGAGTGTCCCTGTACAGCGGTGAGTCATACCCTGGCGGTGTCAGTAATTGGACCTTAGCAGAACCCTAGTCAGAGTGGGATATCTCCAAGTCTCAAGTCTCTCTAATAGCAAGTCAATTCAAGTGGGTAAAATGCACCATAAGTCCCAGGAAGGCCACATGGCTCCCCCTGGGTTACACTGCACCCCTTCTACTATGCTCTGTACTGCGAGTATTGTAACATGTGCACCTGCCTCAGGAAGACAGTTATCCGTAACCTGACGTCGGTGTGTTTATTGCCCCCACGCCTGGCCCAGGAGACGCTGTCTCCACCTCGGACTGTGTTGGTTAATGGGGCCCTGGCATCACGATTTGACAAGTATATCTTGCACCCCCATGTCACCGCAGGTGTCCTTACTAATACAGTGTGGATGGTGTCCTTACCATTACAGTGTGGGTGGTGTCCTTACCATTACAGTGTGGGTGGTGTCCTTACCATTACAGTGTGAGTGGTGTCCTTACCATTACAGTGTGGGTGTGTCCTTACCATTACAGTGTGGGTGGTGTCCTTACCATTACAGTGTGGGTGGTGTCCTTACCATTACAGTGTGGATGGTGTCCTTACCATTACAGTGTGGGTGGTGTCCTTACCATTACAGTGTGGGTGGTGTCCTTACCATTACAGTGTGAGTGGTGTCCTTACCATTACAGTGTGGATGGTGTCCTTACCATTACAGTGTGAGTGGTGTCCTTACCATTACAGTGTGAGTGGTGTCCTTACCATTACAGTGTGGATGGTGTCCTTACCATTACAGTGTGGATGGTGTCCTTACCATTACAGTGTGGGTGGTGTCCTTACCATTACAGTGTGGGTGGTGTCCTTACCATTACAGTGTGGGTGGTGTCCTTACCATTACAGTGTGGGTGGTGTCCTTACCATTACAGTGTGGGTGGTGTCCTTACCATTACAGTGTGGGTGGTGTCCTTACCATTACAGTGTGGGTGGTGTCCTTACCATTACAGTGTGGGTGGTGTCCTTACCATTACAGTGTGGGTGGTGTCCTTACCATTACAGTGTGGGTGGTGTCCTTACCATTACAGTGTGGGTGGTGTCCTTACCATTACAGTGTGGGTGGTGTCCTTACCATTACAGTGTGGGTGGTGTCCTTACCATTACAGTGTGGGTGGTGTCCTTACCATTACAGTGTGGGTGGTGTCCTTACCATTACAGTGTGGGTGGTGTCCTTACCATTACAGTGTGGGTGGTGTCCTTACCATTACAGGTGGGTGTCTTCCATTACAGTGGGGTCCTACCATTACAGTGTGGGGGTGTCCTTACCATTACAGTGTGGGTGGTGTCCTTACCATTACAGTGTGGGTGGTGTCCTTACCATTACAGTGTGGGTGGTGTCCTTACCATTACAGTGTGGGTGGTGTCCTTACCATTACAGTGTGGGTGGTGTCCTTACCATTACAGTGTGGGTGGTGTCCTTACCATTACAGTGTGGGTGGTGTCCTTACCATTACAGTGTGGGTGGTGTCCTTACCATTACAGTGTGGGTGGTGTCCTTACCATTACAGTGTGGGTGGTGTCCTTACCATTACAGTGTGGGTGGTGTCCTTACCATTACAGTGTGAGTGGTGTCCTTACCATTACAGTGTGGGTGGTGTCCTTACCATTACAGTGTGGGTGGTGTCCTTACCATTACAGTGTGGGTGGTGTCCTTACCATTACAGTGTGGGTGGTGTCCTTACCATTACAGTGTGGGTGGTGTCCTTACCATTACAGTGTGGGTGGTGTCCTTACCATTACAGTGTGGGTGGTGTCCTTACCATTACAGTGTGAGTGGTGTCCTTACCATTACAGTGTGAGTGGTGTCCTTACCATTACAGTGTGGGTGGTGTCCTTACCATTACAGTGTGGGTGGTGTCCTTACCATTACAGTGTGGGTGGTGTCCTTACCATTACAGTGTGGGTGGTGTCCTTACCATTACAGTGTGAGTGGTGTCCTTACCATTACAGTGTGAGTGGTGTCCTTACCATTACAGTGTGGGTGGTGTCCTTACCATTACAGTGTGGGTGGTGTCCTTACCATTACAGTGTGGGTGGTGTCCTTACCATTACAGTGTGGGTGGTGTCCTTACCATTACAGTGTGGATGGTGTCCTTACCATTACAGTGTGGGTGGTGTCCTTACCATTACAGTGTGAGTGGTGTCCTTACCATTACAGTGTGAGTGGTGTCCTTACCATTACAGTGTGAGTGGTGTCCTTACCATTACAGTGTGAGTGGTGTCCTTACTATTACAGTGTGAGTGGTGTCCTTACCATTACAGTGTGAGTGGTGTCCTTACTATTACAGTGTGAGTGGTGTCCTTACCATTACAGTGTGAGTGGTGTCCTTACTATTACAGTGTGAGTGGTGTCCTTACCATTACAGTGTGAGTGGTGTCCTTACTACACTGCTCAAAAAAATTAAGTGAACACTTAACACAATGTAACTCCAAGTCACTGACACTTGTGTGAAATCCCACTGTCCACTCAGGAAGAACACTGATTGACAATCAATTCACATGGAACAGACAACACGTGGAAATTATAGGCAATTAGCAAGACACCCCCAATAAAGGAGTGGTTCTGCAGGTGGTAACCACAGACCACTTCTCAGTTCCTATGATTCCTGATGTTTTGGTCACTTTTGAATGCTGGCGGTGCTTTCACTCTAGCGGTAGCATGAGACGGAGTCTACAACCCACACAAGTGGCTCAGGTAGTGCAGCTCATCCAGGATGGCACATCAATGAGAGGTATGGCAAGAAGGTTTACTGTGTCAGCGTAGTGTCCAGAGCATGGAGGCGCTACCAGGAGACAGGCCAGTACATCAGGAGACGTGGAGGAGGCCGTAGGAGGGCAACAACCCAGCAGCAGGACCGCTACCTAAGCCTTTGTGCAAGGAGGAGCAGGAGGAGCACTGCCAGAGCCCTGCAAAATGACCTCGAGCAGGACACAAATGTACATGTGTCCACTCAAACGGTCAGAAACAGACTCCATGAGGGTGGTATGAGGGCGTCCACAGGTGGGGGTTGTGCTTACAGCCCAACACCGTGCAGGACGTTTGGCATTTGCCAGAGAACACCAAGATTGGCAAATTCACCACTGGTGCCCTCTGCTCTTCACAGATGAAAGCAGGTTCACACTGAGCACTGGTGGGTCAGTAATGGTGTGGGGTGGCATTTCTTTGGGGAGCTGCACAGCCCTCCATGTTCTTCCCAGAGGTAGCCTGACAGCCATTAGGTACCGAGATGAGATCCTCAGACCCCTTGTGAGACCATATGCTGGTGCGGTTGGGTTCCTCCTAATACAAGACAATGCTAGACCTCATGTGGCTGGAGTGTGTCAGCAGTTCCTACAAGAGGAAGGCATTGATGCTATGGACTGGCCGCCCGTTCCCCTGAATCCGATTGAGCCCATCTGGGACGTCTCGCTCCATCCACCACAGACTGTCCAGGAGTTGGCGGATGCTTTAGTCCAGGTCTGGGAGGACATCCCTCAGGAGACCATCCTCCACCTCATCAGGAGCATGCCCAGGGGTTATAGGGAGGTCATACGGGCACGTGGAGGCCACACACACTACTGAGCCTCATTGGGACTTGTAATAAGGACATTACATAAAGTTGGATCGGCCTGTAGTGCGGTTTTCCACTGTGATTTTGAGGGTGACTCCATATCCAGACCTCCAGGGGTTAATGATTTCCATTGATAATTTTTGGTGATTTTGTTGTCAGCGCATTCAACTATGTAAAGAGGAAAGGATTTCATACGATCAGTTCATTCAGATCTACGATGTGTTATCGCAGTGTTCACTTTGTTTTTTTGTTTGGGCAGTGTATTACAGTGTGAGTGGTGTCCTTACCATTACAGTGTGAGTGGTGTCCTTACCATTACAGTGTGAGTGGTGTCCTTACCATTACAGTGTGAGTGGTGTCCTTACCATTACAGTGTCAGTGGTGTCCTTACCATTACAGTGTCAGTGGTGTCCTTACCATTACAGTGTGAGTGGTGTCCTTACCATTACAGTGTGAGTGGTGTCCTTACTATTACAGTGTGAGTGGTGTCCTTACTATTACAGTGTTAGTGGTGTCCTTACTATTACAGTGTTAGTGGTGTCCTTACTATTACAGTGTTAGTGGTGTCCTTACTATTACAGTGTTAGTGGTGTCCTTACTATTACAGTGTTAGTGGTGTCCTTACTATTACAGTGTGGATGGTGTCCTTACCATTACAGTGTTAGTGGTGTCCTTACTATTACAGTGTGAGTGGTGTCCTTACTATTACAGTGTCAGTGGTGTCCTTACTATTACAGTGTTAGTGGTGTCCTTACTATTACAGTGTTAGTGGTGTCCTTACTATTACAGTGTGAGTGGTGTCCTTACTATTACAGTGTGAGTGGTGTCCTTACTATTACAGTGTGGGTGGTGTCCTTACTATTACAGTGTGGGTGGTGTCCTTACTATTACAGTGTTGGTGGTGTCCTTACCATTACAGTGTGGGTGGTGTCCTTACTATTACAGTGTTGGTGGTGTCCTTACTATTACAGTGTTGGTGGTGTCCTTACCATTACAGTGTGAGTGGTGTCCTTACCATTATAGTGTGGGTGGTGTCCTTACTATTACAGTGTTGGTGGTGTCCTTACTATTACAGTGTGGGTGGTGTCCTTACTATTACAGTGTGAGTGGTGTCCTTACCATTATAGTGTGGGTGGTGTCCTTACTATTACAGTGTTGGTGGTGTCCTTACTATTACAGTGTGGGTGGTGTCCTTACTATTACAGTGTGAGTGGTGTCCTTACTATTACAGTGTTAGTGGTGTCCTTACCATTACAGTGTGAGTGGTGTCCTTACCATTACAGTGTTAGTGGTGTCCTTACTATTACAGTGTTAGTGGTGTCCTTACTATTACAGTGTGAGTGGTGTCCTTACTATTACAGTGTGAGTGGTGTCCTTACTATTACAGTGTGAGTGGTGTCCTTACTATTACAGTGTGAGTGGTGTCCTTACTATTACAGTGTGAGTGGTGTCCTTACTATTACAGTGTGAGTGGTGTCCTTACTATTACAGTGTGAGTGGTGTCCTTACTATTACAGTGTGAGTGGTGTCCTTACTATTACAGTGTGAGTGGTGTCCTTACTATTACAGTGTGAGTGGTGTCCTTACTATTACAGTGTGAGTGGTGTCCTTACTATTACAGTGTGAGTGGTGTCCTTACTATTACAGTGTTAGTGGTGTCCCTACTATTACAGTGTGAGTGGTGTCCTTACTATTACAGTGTGAGTGGTGTCCTTACTATTACAGTGTGAGTGGTGTCCTTACTATTACAGTGTGAGTGGTGTCCTTACTATTACAGTGTGAGTGGTGTCCTTACTATTACAGTGTGAGTGGTGTCCTTACCTTTGGGTAGTACGAGCGACAAACCTGAGCCAAATCTTTACCGGTTACCACACCGAGCCGTATGGCCAGACGCTGACAGACAAGACCGAGGAATGTGGCACCAAGTAGAACCCACAAGAGCTGGAAAAAAAATGGGTAAGTGTGAATAACACTGGTCCAGAAATGGCACCATCCAGCGTACACCATGCCACCTCTCACCATCCATCTCACCTTAAATCCAGCAATGGCACCACACTGCAGGTCGGACTCTACGTTTCCTGGGTCCAGGTAGGCGATGCTCATGAGGAAGCCGGGGCCGGTGAACGCCCAAAGCTTACGGAAGCTGAATCCAGGCTGAAGACAAAGAAGATGATGGTCCCATAGAGGTCGAGAGTCTACATAGGGCCCCATAGAGGTCGAGAGTCTACATAGGGCCCCATAGAGGTCGAGAGTCTACATAGGGCCCCATAGAGGTCGAGAGTCTACATAGGGCCCCATAGAGGTCGAGAGTCTACATAGGGCCCCATAGAGGTCGAGAGTCTACATAGGGCCCCATAGAGGTCGAGAGTCTACATAGGGCCCCATAGAGGTCGAGAGTCTACATAGGGCCCCATAGAGGTCGAGAGTCTACATAGGGCCCCATAGAGGTCGAGAGTCTACATAGGGCCCCATAGAGGTCGAGAGTCTACATAGGGCCCCATAGAGGTCGAGAGTCTACATAGGGCCCCATAGAGGTCGAGAGTCTACATAGGGCCCCATAGAGGTCGAGAGTCTACATAGGGCCCCATAGAGGTCGAGAGTCTACATAGGGCCCCATAGAGGTCGAGAGTCTACATAGGGCACAAGAGGGCGAGTCTCTACATAGGGCACCATAGAGGAGGAGAGTCTAAATAGGGCATCAGAGGAGGAGAGTATACGAGGGGCATCATAGAGGGGGAAGGTCTACGAGGGGCTACATAGAGGAGGAGGGTCTACATAGGGCACCATAGGGGGGGTGGAAGAGTCTACATAGGGCACCATAGAGGAGGAGAGTCTTCATAGGGAACCATAGAGGGCGAGGGTCTACGGGGGGCATCATAGAGGAGGAGGAAAGTCTGCAAGGGGAACCATAGAGGGGGAGGGTCTACAAAGGGCACTATAGGAGAGTCTACGAGGAGCAACATAGAGGGGGAGGGTCTACGTAGGGCACCATAGAGGAGGAGGGTCTGCGAGGGGCACTACAGGGGAGGAGAGTCTACGTAGGGCACCATAGAGCCGGAGAGTCTCTGAGGGGCACCATGGTCTACGTAGAGCACCATAGAGGAGGAGAGTCTACGAGGGGCACCATAGAGGAGGATGGTCTATGAGGGACCTCATAGAAGGGGAAGGTATATAAGGGGCACCATAGAGGGGGGAAGGTCTATGATGGGCACCATAGAGGGGGAGAGTCTACGTAGGACACCATAGAGGAGGAGAGTCTACGTAGGACACCATAGAGTTGGAGAGTCTACGTGGGACACCATAGAGGAGGAGAGTCTATGTAGGACACCATAGAGGAGGAGAGTCTATGTAGGGCACCATAGAGGAGGAGAGTCTACGTAGGACACCATAGAGGAGGAGAGTCTACCTAGGACACCATAGAGGAGGAGAGTCTACGTACGACACCATAGAGGAGGAGAGTCTACGTACGACACCATAGAGGAGGAGAGTCTACGTACGACACCATAGAGGAGGAGAGTCTACGTACGACACCATAGAGGAGGAGAGTCTACGTACGACACCATAGAGGAGGAGAGTCTACGTACGACACCATAGAGGAGGAGAATCTACGTACGGCACCATAGAGGAGGAGAGTCTACGTAAGGCACCATAGAGGAGGAGAGTCTACGTAAGGCACCATAGAGGAGGAGAGTCTACGTACGACACCATAGAGGAGGAGAATCTACGTACGGCACCATAGAGGAGGAGAGTCTACGTAAGGCACCATAGAGGAGGAGAGTCTACGTAAGGCACCATAGAGGAGGAGAGTCTACGTAGGACACCATAGAGGAGGAGAGTCTACGTAGGACACCATAGAGGAGGAGAGTCTACGTAAGGCACCATAGAGGAGGAGAGTCTACGTATGACACCATAGAGGAGGAGAGTCTACGTACGACACCATAGAGGAGGAGAGTCTACGTAAGGCACCATAGAGGAGGAGAGAGTCTACATAGGACACCATAGAGGAGGAGAGTCCACGAGGGGGACCATAGAGGGGGAGAGTCTATGTAGGGGACCATAGAGGGGGAGAGTCTATGTAGGGTAACATAGGGGAGGAGAGTCTACGAGGGGCACCATAGAGGAGGAGAGTCTACAAGGGGCACCATAGAGGAGGAGAGTCTACAAGGGGCACCATAGAGGAGGAGAGTCTACGAGGGGCACCATAGAGGAGGAGAGTCCACGAGGGGCACCATAGAGGAGGAGAGTCTACGTAAGACACCATAGAGGAGGTGCACTATAGAATAGGAGGGGCACCATAGAGGGGGATTGTCTAAGTAGGGCACCATAGAGGAGAAGAGTCTACGAGGGGCACCATAGGAGGGGGATGGTCTACGTAGGGCACCATAGAGGAGGAGAGTCTATGGGGGCACCATAGAGGAGGGGCACTATAGAATAGGAGGGGCACCATAGAGGAGAGTCTACGAGGGGCACCATAGAGGAGGAGAGTCTATGGGGGCACCATAGAGGAGGGGCACTATAGAATAGGAGGGGCACCATAGAGGAGAGTCTACGAGGGGCACCATAGATGAGGGGCACTATAGAATAGGAGGGGCACCATAGAGGGGGAGGGTCTACATAGGGCACCATAGAGGAGAAGAGTCTACGAGGGGCACCATAGAGGAGGAGAGTCTACGTAGGACACCATAGAGGAGGAGAGTCTACGTAGGACACCATAGAGGAGGAGAGTCTACGTAAGGCACCATAGAGAAGGAGAGTCTACGTACGACACCATAGAGGAGGAGAGTCTACGTAAGGCACCATAGAGGAGGAGAGTCCACGAGGGGGACCATAGAGGGGGAGAGTCTATGTAGGGTAACATAGGGGAGGAGAGTCTACGAGGGGCACCATAGAGGAGGAGAGTCTACAAGGGGCACCATAGAGGAGGAGAGTCTACGAGGGGCACCATAGAGGAGGAGAGTCTACGAGGGGCACCATATAAAGTGTGAGAGTCTACATAGGACACCATAGAGGAGGAGAGTCTACGAGGGGCACCATAGAGGAGGAGAGTCCACGAGGGTCACCATAGAGGAGAGTCTACGTAAGACACCATAGAGGAGGTGCACTATAGAATAGGAGGGGCACCATAGAGGGGGATTGTCTAAGTAGGGCACCATAGAGGAGAAGAGTCTACGAGGGGCACCATAGGAGGGGGATGGTCTACGTAGGGCACCATAGAGGAGGAGAGTCTATGGGGGCACCATAGAGGAGGGGCACTATAGAATAGGAGGGGGACCATAGAGGAGAGTCTACGAGGGGCACAATAGAGGGGGATGGTCTACATAGGGCACCATAGAGGAGGAGAGTCTATGGGGGCACCATAGAGGAGGGGCACTATAGAATAGGAGGGGCACCATAGAGGAGAGTCTACGAGGGGCACCATAGATGAGGGGCACTATAGAATAGGAGGGGCACCATAGAGGGCGAGGGTCTACATAGGGCACCATAGAGGAGAAGAGTCTACGAGGGGCACCACAAAGTGGGAGAGTCTACTTAGGGCACAAGGGTCTACAAGAGGCCCCATAGAGATTGAGAGTCTGTGTTGGGTCCCATAGAGGGGAAGAATCTACTCGGGGCCCCTGGCTACTTATGGTTCAGACCTTCACTTCCCACAGCCCTGATATTGTGGCCCTTTTGGTGCTCCTTTCACTCCCCTTCCTCTTAGTGAGCTGGATCTACAGTGTAACAACAGCTGCAGTGGCTGCCACTAGGGGGAGCTGCCTGAATACATCCAGACTGTATGAGCTCCCCCTGGTGGTTGTGGCCGGCAGAGCAACCAGATCAAATATTTACGGCGCTGCGGGCGTTAACCCGTTGGGGCGCAGACAGTTTGTATATTCTCCATGTATTTTTAACCCTCGCCATCCAAGAGACAAATTCGATCACTTTTGCTTAGGATGTCATCTTGGGGCATTTCCCTCGTGATATAAATGGCGCGGTCAGCACCATCACAGACAGATTTCTTTGCTCCGCCCCCTATGACCTGGCATCTCTCTCAGCTCCCAGATAATTCCCTAAAATAATAAAGATTCCTTTAATCCGTCACTTATAGAGAGCGCCGGATTATCAGCCTTACACGTCCTGCACCCGGGATGGCGATCTTCTCGTCCAGATACGTGGATCCTTCCTCCTTTGTGCCTCTTCCGATCGTTCCGTATCCTTCATTATTTGGGGAAACTAAAGAAACAAACGAGAGGATAAAACTGTGAAGAGCGTCTAATCCTCCGGCCTGCGGGGGCGCTGCAAGGACACCTCACCTACTGACAGCACCCTGAATGTCTATTCCTCCAGCCTGCTGGGACGCTGCAAGGACACCCCACCTACTGACAGCGCCCTGAATGTCTATTCCTCCAGCCTGCGGGGGCGCTGCAAGGACACCTCACCTACTGACAGCGCCCTGAATGTCTATTCCTCCAGCCTGCGGGGGCGCTGCAAGGACACCCCACCTACTGACAGCGCCCTGAATGTCTATTCCTCCAGCCTGCGGGGGCGCTGCAAGGACACCTCACCTACTGACAGCGTCCTGAATGTCTATTCCTCCAGCCTGCGGGGGCGCTGCAAGGACACCCCACCTACTGACAGCGCCCTGAATGTCTATTCCTCCAGCCTGCTGGGACGCTGCAAGGACACCCCACCTACTGACAGCGCCCTGAATGTCTATTCCTCCAGCCTGCGGGGGCGCTGCAAGGACACCCCACCTACTGACAGCGCCCTGAATGTCTATTCCTCCAGCCTGCGGGGGCGCTGCAAGGACACCCCACCTACTGATCACACAGGAGAATATCACATGACTATGGATTTCTGATAACAGGAAGGTCTGTGGTCGTGTCATGAGCGCCGCAAAGCGAGGCCATGGAGTCCTAATACAGCTGCTGGTAGCTCATGGGGGGCTGCACTACTGCTGTATACTCACTATACTTTACACTGCTGACTCTCTGTATGCGATCTGTCGCGGGGTCTCTCTCTGTATCCAATCAGTCGCGGGGTCTCTCTCTGTATCCAATCAGTCGCGGTCTCTCTCTCTCTGTATCCAATCAGTCGCAGTCTCTCTCTCTCTGTATCCAATCAGTGGCGGGGTGTCTCTTTCTCTGTATCCAATCAGTCGTGGTCTCTCTCTCTGTATCCAATCAGTCGCGGGGGCTCTCTCTGTATCCAATCAGTCGCGGTCTCTCTCTCTGTATCCAATCAGTCGCGGGGTCTCTCTCTGTATCCAATCAGTCGCGGTCTCTCTCTCTCTGTATCCAATCAGTCGCGGGGGCTCTCTCTGTATCCAATCAGTCGCGGTCTCTCTCTCTGTATCCAATCAGTCGCGGTCTCTCTCTCTCTGTATCCAATCAATCGCGGTCTCTCTCTCTGTATCCAATCAGTCGCGGTCTCTCTCTCTCTGTATCCAATCAGTCGCGGTCTCTCTCTCTCTGTATCCAATCAGTCGCGGTCTCTCTCTCTCTGTATCCAATCAGTCGCGGGGTCTCTCTCTCTGTATCCAATCAGTCGCGGGGTCTCTCTCTCTGTATCCAATCAGTCGCGGTCTCTCTCTGTATCCAATC
Source organism: Hyla sarda (assembly GCF_029499605.1). NCBI lineage: Eukaryota > Metazoa > Chordata > Amphibia > Anura > Hylidae > Hyla > Hyla sarda. Next base: position 77,401 of record NW_026608037.1, on the reverse strand, counting down.
AGTCGCGGTCTCTCTCTCTCTCTGTATCCAATCAGGCACGGGGTCTCTCTCTGTATCCAATCAGTTGCGGTCTCTCTCTCTGTATCCAATCAGTCATGGGGTCTCTCTCTGTATCCAATCAGTCACGGGGTCTCTCTCTGTATCCAATCAGTCGCGGGGTCTCTCTCTCTGTATCCAATCAGTCGCGGTCTCTCTCTCTCTCTGTATCCAATCAGTCGCAGTCTCTCTCTCTCTCTGTATCCAAATCAGTCACGGGGTCTCTCTCTCTCTGTATCCAATCAGTTGCGGGGTCTCTCTCTCTGTATCCAATCAGTCACAGGATCTCTCTCTCTCTGTATCCAATCAGTTGCGGGGTCTCTCTCTCTGTATCCAATCAGTCGCGGTCTCTCTCTCTGTATCCAATCAGTCGCGGTCTCTCTCTCTCTGTATCCGATTGATCAGTTGCGGTCTCTCTGTCTGCAACCGATCGGTCGCGGTCTCTCTCTCTGTATCCAATCAGTCGTGGTTTCTCTCTATGTATATGATCAGTTGCGATCTCTCTAAGTATCCGATCAGTCACGGTATCCCTCTATGTATCTAATCAGTTGGATACCTGATCACTGATCTGCAGCCTTTGGGGATTTCCTAAGATCTAGATTTGTCTTCAGACATTTCCTCCTTATCACAGAGTGTATCCACCTGTATCTACACTGTATCTACAATCCTGAGGTTATGGGTCACAAAAACAATCAGTATAATGCAGGTCTCTGAAACTGTAATCAAAATAAACACGTGATGTGATTAGATACACTGACTGAGCAGATAGGATCACACATGACAGGATTAGATACACTGACTCAGCAGACAGGATCACACGATAGGATAAGATACACTGACTCAGCACAGTATCACACATGATCGGCTTAGATACACTTACTCAGAAGACCGTATCACACATGATCGGCTTAGATATATTGTCTCGGCAGACCGTATCACACATGATGCTTCTCACAGTCTCACAGGGAATCTCCCCACAATATGCTCATAGGATCAGTCCTGCAGCCGGGGGGCGCCACAGAGAAAAGAGGAAATAAAAGGAAATAAAAAGGATAGAGCGATCACTCACCTCCCCGGGGAGCGTCCTCCATGCTGCACCGAGGTCCTGGAGGGATCAGAGAGGGGACAGCACCGACCGGCGACTTCTCACCCAATGAAGAATTTCCAGTGTGACAAACCATACGACTTCACCAAGGAACTTCCCCTTTTACTTCACACAAAGACAAAAGGCTGACGGTATAAAAATAGAGAAAACAAACCTGAGAGGGCGGAAATATACAGAAAACTACTATAATACTGTCTCCTATATACAAGAATATAACTACTATAATACCGTCTCCTATATACAAGAATATAACTACTATAATACTGCTCCTATATACAAGAATATAACTACTATAATACTGCCTCCTATATACAAGAATATAATTACTATAATACTGCCTCCTATATACAAGAATATATCTACTATAATACTTCTCCTATATACAAGAATATAACTACTATAATACTGCTCCTATATACAAGAATATAACTACTATAATACTGCTCCCATATACAAGAATATAACTGCTATAATACTGCTCCCATATACAAGAATATAACTACTATATACTGCTCCTATATACAAGAATATAACTACTATAATACTGCTCCTATATACAAGAATATAACTACTATAATACCGTCTCCTATATACAAGAATATAACTACTATAATACCGTCTCCTATATACAAGAATATAACTACTATAATACCGTCTCCTATATACAAGAATATAACTACTATAATACCGTCTCCTATATACAAGAATATAACTACTATAATACTGCTCCTATATACAAGAATATAACTACTATAATACTGCACCTATATACAAGAATATAACTACTATAATACTGCTCCTATATACAAGAATATAACTACTATAATACTGCTCCTATATACAAGAATATAACTACTATAATACTGCTCCTATATACAAGAATATAACTACTATAATACTGCTCCTATATACAAGAATATAACACTATAATACTGCTCCTATATACAAGAATATCACTACTATAATACTGCCTCCTATATACAAGAATATAATTACTATAATACTGCTCCTATATACAAGAATATAACTACTATAATACTGCCTCCTATATACAAGAATATAACTACTATAATACTGCTCCTATATACAAGAATATACCTACTATAATACTGCTCCTATATACAAGAATATAACTACTATAATACTGCCTCCTATATACAAGAATATAACTACTATAACACTGCTCCTATATACAAGAATACATCTACTATAACACTGATCCTATATACAAGAATATAACTACTATAATACTGCTCCTATATACAAGAATATAACTACTATAATACTGCCCCTATATACAAGAATATAACTACTATAATACTGCCCCTATATACAAGAATATAACTACTATAATACTGCTCCTATATACAAGAATATAACTACTATAATACTGCTCCTATATACAAGAATATAACTACTATAATACTCCTCCTATATACAAGAATATAACTACTATAATACTGCTCCTATATACAAGAATATAACTACTATAATACTGCCCCTATATACAAGAATATAACTACTATAATACTGCTCCTATATACAAGAATATAACTACTATAATACTGCTCCTATATACAAGAATATAACTACTATAATACTGCTCCTATATACAAGAATATAACTACTATAATACTCCTCCTATATACAAGAATATAACTACTATAATACTGCTCCTATATACAAGAATATAACTACTATAATACTGCTCCTATATACAAGAATATAACTACTATAATACTGCTCCTATATACAAGAATATAACTACTATAATACTGCCTCCTATATACAAGAATATAATTACTATAATACTGCTCCTATATACAAGAATATAACTACTATAATACTGCTCCTATATACAAGAATATAACTACTATAATACTGCTCCTATATACAAGAATATAACTACTATAATACTGCTCCTATATACAAGAATATAACTACTATAATACTGCTCCTATATACAAGAATATAACTACTATAATACTGCCCCTATATACAAGAATATAACTACTATAATACTGCCTCCTATATACAAGAATATAACTACTATAATACTGCTCCTATATACAAGGATATAACTACTATAATACTGCTCCTATATACAAGAATATAACTACTATAATACTGCCTCCTATATACAAGGATATAACTAATATAATACTGCTTCTATATACAAGAATATAACTACTATAATACTGCCTCCTATATACAAGAATATAACTACTATAATACTGCTCCTATATACAAGAATATAACTACTATAATACTGCTCCTATATACAAGAATATAACTACTATAATACTGCTCCTATATACAAGAATATAACTACTATAATACTGCCTCCTATATACAAGAATATAACTACTATAATACTGCTCCTATATACAAGAATATAACTACTATAATACTGCTCCTATATACAAGAATATAACTACTATAATACTGCTCCTATATACAAGAATATAACTACTATAATACTGCCTCCTATATACAAGAATATAACTACTATAATACTGCCTCCTATATACAAGAATATAACTACTATAATACTGCCTCCTATATACAAGAATATAACTACTATAATACTGCCTCCTATATACAAGAATATAACTACTATAATACTGCTCCTATATACAAGAATATAACTACTATAATACTGCTCCTATATACAAGAATATAACTACTATAATACTGCTCCTATATACAAGAATATAACTACTATAATACTGCTCCTATATACAAGAATATAACTACTATAATACTGCTCCTATATACAAGAATAGCACTACTATAATACTGCTCCTATATACAAGAATATAACTACTATAATACTGCTCCTATATACAAGAATATAACTACTATAATACTGCTCCTATATACAAGAATATAACTACTATATACTGCTCCTATGTAGTGGAATGTGTTACGTCCTGCCCTGTTTTCCCTTCATATACGGACCCCCCTTATTATACAGATAATTTGGGGTGCAGTTATGGGGACATAGTAACCTGTCGTTCTTTGCTGACCCTGGGTTGTTCCCTGACTGGGGAGGTAACATTGTGCAGATAGTCCTGTACATGATGCTGGTTGTTGGGTGATGAGTCAGCGGTCCTGGAGGCGGCAGGATAAGCACTTGTCCCGGTCCCTCTTGTGACTGGTATGTCCTTGGCTTCATCCTCCTCCTTATCAGGCTCCTTGAGTGACCCCGGGTGAAGTGCTGCTCTGAGGCTGAGAACAGAATGAAGTGGGGGCTGTAGACCTGCGGATAGGAGAGGAGAGAGATGTGAGTAACGGGTCCTAAGGGGGTCACTGACCAGTGCCCTTCATCTGCCAAGCACCAGGAGGTCGGCTCCTCCAGTGTCCTGCCCCTGACAGTCTTGGTCTGACCACTATAGCGCCATCAAGAGGCCGGAATGGTTGTGAAGATATAGTTGGGGGTTATGCAGTATCTGCTTTCTAGAGAAGCCATTCAGGATTGTGGATTTGCTGCCATATTGGTTGTCATCCATCTCGGACACCAGGGCCCCCCCCCTCCCCCACACAGGGTTATAGCGGTTCCTTTGCGGTGCACTGTTGCCCCCTCTGCCCCTGTATCACTCAGGGATTCCTCGCCGTCTCACAGTTTGGTATTAGTCGCAGCTTTCACGCCTCAATGACCCGGTGGGGCCTGATCTGCAGAGACATCTTAACTGCTTGTAATGTCCTTAATCCCAGGATCTCATCCCATTCTCACACTTCAAAAGCTAATGTGCTGATCCCTCGGGGGGCGGAGGTGACCTCGGGCAGAGAGATGGTTGGGGCGGAGGTAACCTCGGGCAGAGAGATGGTTGGGGCGGAGGTAACCTCGGGCGGAGAGATGGATTGGTCGGAGGTGACCTCGGGCAGAGAGATGGTAGGGGCGGAGGTAACCTCGGGCGGAGAGATGGTTGGGGCGGGGGTGACCTCGGGCAGATAGATGGTTGGGGCGGGGGTGACCTCGGGCAGAGAGATGGTTGGGGCGGAGGTGACCTCGGGCAGAGAGATGGTTGGGGCGGGGGTGACCTCGGGCAGAGAGATGGTTGGGGCGGAGGTGACCTCGGGCAGAGAGACGGTTGGGGCGGAGGTGACCTCGGGCAGAGAGATGGTTGGGGCAGAGGTAACCTCGGGCGGAGATATGGATTGGTCGGAGGTAACCTCGGGCGGAGAGATGGTTGGGGCGGAGGTGACCTCGGGCAGCGAGATGGTTGGGGCGGAGGTAACCTCGGGCAGAGAGATGGATTGGTCGGAGGTGACCTCGGGCAGAGAGATGGTAGGGGCGGAGGTAACCTCGGGCAGAGAGATGGATTGGTCGGAGGTGACCTCGGGCAGTTGGGGCGGGGGTGACCTCGGGCAGAGAGATGGTTGGGGCAGAGGTAACATCGGGCAGACAGATGGTTGGGGCGGGGGTGACCTCGGGCAGAGAGATGGTTGGGGCAGAGGTAACATCGGGCAGAGAGATGGTTGGGGCGGAGGTGACCTCGGGAAGAAAGATGGTTGGGGCAGAGGTAACCTCGGGCAGAGAGATGGTTGGGGCGCAGGTAACCTCGGGCGGAGAGATGGATTGGTCGGAGGTAACCTCGGGCGGAGAGATGGTTGGGGCGGAGGTGACCTCGGGCAGAGAGATGGTTGGGGCGGAGGTAACCTCGGGCAGAGAGATGGTTGGGGCGGAGGTGACCTCGGGCAGAGAGATGGTTGGGGCGGAGGTGACCTCGGGCAGAGAGATGGTTGGGGCGGAGGTAACCTCGGGCAGAGAGATGGTTGGGGCGGAGGTAACCTCGGGAAGAAAGATGGTCGGGGCAGAGGTAACCTCGGGCAGAGAGATGGTCGGGGCGCAGGTAACCTCGGGCGGAGAGATGGATTGGTCGGAGGTAACCTCGGGCGGAGAGATGGTTGGGGCGGAGGTGACCTCGGGCAGAGAGATGGTTGGGGCGGAGGTAACCTCGGGCAGAGAGATGGTTGGGGCGGAGGTAACCTCGGGCAGAGAGATGGTTGGGGCGCAGGTAACCTCGGGCGGAGAGATGGATTGGTCGGAGGTAACCTCGGGCGGAGAGATGGATTGGTCAGAGGTAACCTCGGGCGGAGAGATGGTTGGGGCGGAGGTGACCTCGGGCAGAGAGATGGTTGGGGCAGAGGTAACCTCGGGCAGAGAGATGGTTGGGGCAGAGGTAACCTCGGGCAGAGAGATGGTTGGGACGCAGGTAACCTCGGGCGGAGAGATGGATTGGTCGGAGGTAACCTCGGGCGGAGAGATGGTTGGGGCGGAGGTGACCTCGGGCAGAGAGATGGTTGGGGCGGAGGTGACCTCGGGCAGAGAGATGGTTGGGGCGGAGGTGACCTCGGGCAGAGAGATGGTTGGGGCGGAGGTGACCTCGGGCAGAGAGATGGTTGGGGCGGAGGTGACCTCGGGCAGAGAGATGGTTGGGGCGGGGGTAACCTCGGGCAGAGAGATGGTTGGGGCGGAGGTGACCTCGGGCAGAGAGATGGTTGGGGTGGAGGTGACCTCAGGCAGAGAGATGGTTGGGGTGGAGGTGACCTCAGGCAGAGAGATGGTTGGGGTGGAGGTGACCTCGGGCAGAGAGATGGTTGGGGTGGAGGTGACCTCGGGCAGAGAGATGGTTGGGGCGGAGGTAACCTCGGGCAGAGAGATGATTGGGTCGGAGGTGACCTCGGGTGGTGAGATGGTTGGGGCGGACGTGACCTCGGGTGGTGAGAGGGTTGGGTCGGAGGTAACCTTGGGTGGGGAGATGATTTGGGTGGAGGTGACCTCGGGTTCCTTGCACTCTAAGAAAAAAATCAGGTGTTGTAGTGTTGGCACAGAGCTCTGCACAGTTAGGAATAGAGGGGTATAAGGCTATCCTTCATATAAGATAGAGATAGGTATAAGACTATCCTTCATATAAGATAGAGATAGGCATAAGGCTATCCTTCATATAAGATAGAGATGGTATAAGGCTATCCTTCATATAAGATAGGGATAGGTATAAGGCTATTCTTCACATAAGATAGAGATAGGTATAAGGTTATCCTTCATATAAGATAGAGATAGGCATAAGGCTATCCTTCATATAAGATAGGGATAGGTATAAGGCTATCCTCCATATAAGATAGGGATAGGTATAAGGCGATCCTTCATATAAGATAGGGATAGGTATAAGGCTATCCTTCATATAAGATAGAGATAGGTATAAGGCTATTCTTCATATGAGATATGGATAGGTATAAGGCTATCCTTCATATAAGATAGGGATAGGTATAAGGCTATCCTTCATATAAGATAGGGATAGGTATAAGGCTATCCTTCATATAAGATAGGGATAGGTATAAGGATATCCTTCATATAAGATAGGGATAGGTATAAGGCCATCCTCCATATAAGATAGGGATAGGTATAAGGCTATCCTCCATATAAGATAGGGATAGGTATAAGGCTATCCTTCATATAAGATAGGGATAGGTATAAGGCTATCCTCCATATAAGATAGAGATAGGTATAAGGCTATCCTTCATATAAGATAGGGATAGGTATAAGGCTATCCTTCATATAAGATAGGGATAGGTATAAGGCTATCCTTCATATAAGATAGGGATAGGTATAAGGCTATCCTCCATATAAGATAGCGATAGGCATAAGGCTATCCTTCATATAAGATAGGGATAGGTATAAGGCTATCCTCCATATAAGATAGGGATAGGTATAAGGCGATCCTTCATATAAGATAGGGATAGGTATAAGGCTATCCTTCATATAAGATAGGGATAGGTATAAGGCTATCCTTCAAATAAGATAGAGATAGGTATAAGGCTATCCTTCATATAAGATAGGGATAGGTATAAGGCTATTCTTCATATAAGATAGGGATAGGTATAAGGCTATCCTCCATATAAGATAGGGATAGGTATAAGGCTATCCTTCATATAAGATAGAGATAGGTATAAGGCTATCCTTCATATAAGATAGGGATAGGTATAAGGCTATCCTTCATATAAGATCGGGATAGGTATAAGGCTATCCTTCATATAAGATAGGGATAGGTATAAGGCTATCCTCCATATAAGATAGCGATAGGCATAAGGCTATCCTTCATATAAGATAGGGATAGGTATAAGGCTATCCTCCATATAAGATAGGGATAGGTATAAGGCGATCCTTCATATAAGATAGGGATAGGTATAAGGATATCCTTCATATAAGATAGGGATAGGGATAGGTATAAGGCTATCCTCCATATAAGATAGGGATAGGTATAAGGCGATCCTTCATATAAGATAGGGATAGGTATAAGGATATCCTTCATATAAGATAGGGATAGGGATAGGTATAAGGCTATCCTCCATATAAGATAGGGATAGGTATAAGGCGATCCTTCATATAAGATAGAGATAGGTATAAGGCTATCCTTCATATAAGATAGAGATAGGTGTAAGGCTATCCTTCATATAAGATAGAGATAGGTATAAGGCTATCCTTCATATAAGATAGAGATAGGTATAAGGCTATCCTTCATATAAGATAGAGATAGGTATAAGGCTATCCTTCATATAAGATAGAGATAGGTATAAGGCTATCCTTCATATAAGATAGAGATAGGCATAAGGCTATCCTTCATATAAGATAGAGATAGGCATAAGGTTATCCTTCATATAAGATAGAGATAGATATAAGGCTATCCTTCATATAAGATAGAGATAGGCATAAGGCTATCCTTCATATAAGATAGAGATAGGCATAAGGTTATCCTTCATATAAGATAGGGATAGGTATAAGGCTATCCTTCATATAAGATAGGGATAGGTATAAGGCTATCCTTCATATAAGAGAGCAAACAAAATAGGCGACAGCACTCTCATAAGATGCAAATAAGCGCTCTTTATTCACATAGGCGTGGTGGCGACGTTTCGGCTAGCTCACCGAGCCATTATCGAGCAATGAAGTGTACAAACAACAGAGTATATATGGCCGCGCAGGGCCCATTAATTAGTGACGTCATAAACAAAAATAAAACAGAAATACATAAATACGTACATGTGATAAAGTGATCAGTGCTTCAGTAAACACTAGTAAGGCCAAGTGCGATCATACAGGTATACAAAGATCGTGTGCATGTGTACGTGACGTTGTCTGATTACCTGGGCGGGGACACGGGAGCTCACCGGGTTGGCATGGGAGACAGCATAGAAACAAAGACACGTCTTGTGGTACGGAACGCCGCTCCTCACAGCGCGCATTCCGGAACAGGAAGTGGCATCACAGTCGGTCTTGATTCGCTGTCGCTAGGCTACGAGGAAGCTTCTGCCTGCACAGGCGCTCTGAAGCTCTGGATCCCTTCGCGGCCATCTTAGTGTAGGGCAATAGGTCACAGCACTCCCACTGAGCTTCTAGCACACTGGCCAATCTGAGTGGCTACGGAAACCGCAATCCACCCTGTTAACCCTTCCTCGTCCTCCCGGACCTCCACCGGACGGTAGTTGTCCCGAGCAACGAGGGTGCACAGATCAATTATCATGGGAAATGACCAAGCTGCCCGAGGTATAATGTGCAGTGCCGACCTTATATTGTTGCCATTAGTCCTGGATCTTCTCTTAGACAGAGTCCTGTAGCTGTCACAGTCTCCCATCGTGAGAACAACCCGTGTCCTGTAGCTGTCACAGTCTCCCATCGTGAGAACAACCCGTGTCCTGTAGCTGTCACAGTCTCCCATCGTTAGAGCAGCCCGTGTCCTGTAGCTGTCACAGTCTCCCATCGTGAGAACAACCCGTGTCCTGTAGCTGTCACAGTCTCCCATCGTGAGAACAACCCGTGTCCTGTAGCTGTCAGTCTCCCATCGTGAGAACAACCCGTGTCCTGTAGCTGTCACAGTCTCCCATCGTGAGAACAACCCGTGTCCTGTAGCTGTCACAGTCTCCCATCGTAAGAACAACCCGTGTCCTGTAGCTGTCACAGTCTCCCATCGTGAGAACAACCCGTGTCCTGTAGCTGTCAGTCTCCCATCGTGAGAACAACCCGTGTCCTGTAGCTGTCACAGTCTCCCATCGTGAGAACAACCCGTGTCCTGTAGCTGTCACAGTCTCCCATCGTGAGAACAACCCGTGTCCTGTAGCTGTCACAGTCTCCCATCGTGAGAACAACCCGTGTCCTGTAGCTGTCACAGTCTCCCATCGTGAGAACAACCCGTGTCCTGTAGCTGTCACAGTCTCCCATCGTGAGAACAACCCGTGTCCTGTAGCTGTCACAGTCTCCCATCGTGAGAACAACCCGTGTCCTGTAGCTGTCAGTCTCCCATCGTGAGAACAACCCGTGTCCTGTAGCTGTCACAGTCTCCCATCGTGAGAACAACCCGTGTCCTGTAGCTGTCACAGTCTCCCATCGTGAGAACAGCCCGTGTCCTCCGTCCTGCAAAACAAACAAACGTGCCATTAAAATCATGGTAACACACAAAAAATCTATATATAAAAAGACATACATATTCCCTTCCTTTCTCTTTCATATACGGAGATGGTACATTAGCCTTTTATGCGTTATTTTAAAGTCTACGTTTAGACCATGTGGCTTCAATGAATTCAACTCAAAAATCCACCAGAGTTCCCTTTTTTTTTAGTAATGCTACACGATTGCCTCCTCTTTTGGATTTAGCTACCTGGTCCAACAACATAAATTTTAACTCGCTCTCCTTGTGACCCGCCTCTAAAAAATGTTTAGGTGCTGGTAGATCACTGCGTCCTTTACGGATTGTGTAGCGATGCTGGTTTAATCTAGTTTTTGCATCACAAGTGGTTTCCCCTATATAAAGCAGGTGGCAGGGGCACCACAGAACATAAACCACATGATCTGATGTACATGTCAGATAGCTCTTAATCTCATATCTCTTGCCAGTCACTGGGTGTACAAATTCTTGACCTTTCTGCATATAGGTACAATTTACACAAGAGCGACAGGGGAAGGAACCATGATTAATGCTAGATAAATATGTCTGGTGGGATTTATTTAATGCCACGTCTGTCTTTACCAATTTATCCCTGAGGTTGCTGCCTCTCCTGTATGACATCAGGGGTGGGCACTCAAACTCAGGGATATTGTCATGTCCTTTTTTCAAAATATGCCAATGTCTCCTCATAATGTTCGTAATGTGTTGTGATGCCTCAGAGTATGTAGAGACAAAGGCCACCCATTGACCAGACTGTTTATCCCGGTCCCCGAGTAGCTCCCGTCTCTCAATCCCTGACACCTTTGTCCTACAGTCATCTACCAGTTTCCTAGGATAACCCCTGCGCATACATTTTTTTGCCATTGTGTCTTATGCCCGTTCTACATGTTGATGACTACTTATTATGCGCTTTGCTCTGGTCATCTGACTAATTGGCAGTGAGCGAACCATAGTTCTAGGGTGGTTGCTGTCAAACCTGTGTCAAGTGTCAAGTTGCAGTCAGTCGGCTTCACATAAATGTCCGTAACAAGTTGATGTCCCGAAATCGTCACTTGAGTGTCCAAAAAATTAACTGTGGTGGGAGAGAAGGTCAAGGTGAATTTAATGCTATCGATCATAGAGTTTAAAAACTCATGAAAAGCCTGCAATTGGATGACTGATCCTGTCCACATCAAGAAAACATCATCTATGTACCGCCACCACCTCAGCACTTGGCCGAAGTGGTGGCATACATAGATGATGCTTTCCTCAATGTGCGCCATATAGATGTTGGCGTAGGTTGGCGCCACATTGGTCCCCATAGCCGTACCTCTACACTGTATGTAGTGGGTGTCATGAAACATAAAATGGTTTTTGGTTAGTACAATGTATAAAAGTTCAGTGAGGAACGTGCTCCTTGCAGGTGAAAAATCTGCAGAAATAGTGGAAGATACAGCCTGTACACCCCCATCATGGGGTATGGAGGTGTACAGGCTTACATGGTCGAAGGAAGCCAAAATGGCTCCTTCAGGTACGTGAATTTCACTCAATTTGTTAAGAAAATCCCCAGTGTCTCTGATATATGACTTGGCTGAGGAGGCATAAGGTCTTAGGATCCCATCTAAAAATATGGAGATGTGACTAGTCACTGACCCTTGTTCGGAGACTATCGGTCTCCCCGGAGGGTCAATCAATGTCTTATGTATTTTAGGTAATACATAAAGCATTGGTGTGACTGGATGTAAGATGAGTAAATAGTTGTACAAAGATGCATCAATGAGATCTCGATCCTTAGCCTCCATCAGCACCCTTTTGATGTGTGTCTGTATTTCCCATTTGGGATCATAGGGTAGCTCTCGGTATGTTTCAGAATCATTGAGCTGTCCCATAACCTCTCTGATGTATTTGGATCGATCCATGACTAGTGTTGAGCGGCATAGGCCATATTCGAATTCGCGAATATTCGCGAATATATGGACGAATATTCGTCATATATTCGCGAATATTCGCATATTCGTTATATCCTCATTTTATTTTCGCATACGCGAAAATTTGCGTATGCAAAAATTACCATATGCGAAAATTCGTATATACAAAATTAGCATACGCGAAAATTCGCATATGCGAATATTAGCATATGCTAATTTTCGCATATGCGATTTTTCGCATGCCAGTCTCACACAGTAGTATTACAGCCTTCTTTACACCACACAAGCTGGAAGCAGAGAGGGATGATCACTGTGATGTGTACTGTGAAGAAAAAAAAAAAAAAAAAAAACGAATATTCGTAATTACGAATATATAGCGCTATATTCGCGAATATGCGATATTCGCGAATAATATTCGAATTGCGAATATTCGCGAGCAACACTATCCATGACCACAACCGCCCCGCCCTTATCGGCCGGTTTCACCACCAGGTTGTGGTCATGGATCAATTCACTGAGGGCCCTCATCTGCTGGTGTGTCATGTTGGGATGTGATAGAGTAGTCATCCCCTGTTTGACCTTCTCTATATCCTTCTTGACCAATGATAGGAGTGGCAATATTCGGTTGAAAATCACTAGTGGTTTTGATCCCACTACTAGCTAGTGAAAAACATTCTGGCATATTAGAACACGTAGGTGCATTTACATCGGCATTAGTGCATATATTATCAGTTTTGTTAGAAAACCAAACCTTGAGTTTTAGCTTTCTAACAAACTGTAAAAAGTCCAATTCAAACTGGAACCAATTTGTGCCCACATTTGGGCAGAAATTTAGTCCTTTGCTTAATAGTTGAGTCTGAGCAGGAGATAATGGAAGAGAAGAGATATTTACCACTATTGTCTCTGTGCTTGTTTCTTGAAGGTCAGTTTCTGCTGCCCTGTTTTGTCCTTGTTGGAACGCTGACCTCTGGTGCGTGCTTGTCCTTCTGTGCTTCCTGCCCCCTCATCTGGTGGATTTGTGTCTTGGGGTAATGTTGCTCCTAAAAAACTGGCAGATGGGTCTTTATTGGTCTTCTTATTGTCTCTCATGTTCGGCTCACTTTGGTTGTCCCGGGTCTTTTTCCCTCGTCTGGAGTTGGCGTTGGTATTCCACATGTAGATTTTGCCGGTCACATAGTCATTGGCATCTCTTGCCCACTTTTGGCGTTTCACTCCTTGTTCGCCACGTAATTTTTGTAAAAATTCGGTCTGTCTAGAAAAAATCTTGTCAAAGTCCTCAGATGGTAAATTGTCTTTAAGCAGTTTTTCAAGTTCTGCCACTTTAGTGCCTGTAACAGTAACGTCCTTCTGCAGAAATTCAATCTGCAGTAAGAAGAGGTCAAACGAGTACAGTGGTCCCTCAACATACGATGGTAATTCGTTCCAAACGACCCATCGTTTGTCGAATCCATCGTATGTTGAGGGATCCGTGCAATGTAAAGTATAGGAAGCTGTACTCACCTGTCCCTGCCGCTCCGGACTGCGTCCTCACCACTCCCGCTGCTGTTCCAGGGGCTCCCGATGCTGTCCCGCTGCTCCGGTGTCTTCTTCGCGATCCTCCGGTGTCTTGCGCATCTTCTGCAGGGTCCGGGCCTCGCTTTCTGGTGACGTTATTACGCTGCTGCGCCGGCGCGGCGTGCGTAGTGACGTAATAACGACGCCGGAAAGCAAGGCCCGGACCCTGGAGAAGATGCGCAAGACACCGGAGGATCGCGAAGTGGACCCGGAGTAGCGGGAATAGGTAAGTGAACCTGCTGGGGCACATTACACTGCTATCCGACAGAAGCTTAAGCATTTTGCGCTGTCGGATAGCAGTTAATGCGATGGCCCCGACATATAAAAGCATCGTATGTCGATGCTGACATCGACATGCGATGGCCTCTGAGAGGCCATCGTATGTCGATTTTATCATATGTCGGGGCCATCGTAGGTCAAGGGGTTACTGTACTTGTTGGATATTTGTTCGTATCTCATACAGTATTCGGCATCGTGTGCAAATGAATTATCATGAGGCTGTGCTCTCATACCTTGTGGTATCCGGTCGTTCCTGTAGTATTCAGCCAAAGTGGTTAAATGGAGTTGGAGGGATAGTAACCTCTTGGTTTCTGTCTCATATCTTCGTTGGAGGTCAATGGTGGATGGTGAATGAAGAAAAGATGGATCACCTCCCAGGTGACCCAATATCCTGTTGGCGTCCAATTCCGTATAGGAAAACACGTTATGTGTAGAGACCATCCCAGCTACTGGTGGTAAAGTATTGTCCATAATGAAATATAGATGTACAAAGTCCTTGGGTGCGCGCTCATAAACCGTTATAGAGAAAATCCAAAGAGAACAGCACTCCTGTAGTTCCTTACAAAAAATGATGAGG